>NW_010169531.1:0-993 GCF_000695765.1 Mesitornis unicolor
TAATAATAATAATAATAATAATAATTTGCTTATTATCACTTATGTTGTAAAGAAAGTGAGGAGTACACCATGGAGAGAGAAGGGAAACTGAAGGAGTATTTGCAAAAGAAAACAGTAAAACATATTCTACCATGGAGAGCAAAGCCAACGCTGAGTGGTTCTGAACAAGTTCATTCCTTGAGCATCCTGAATCATAAGGCAGAACACCTATAGGAAATGTGAGAACTCTGTACCGGGGGGCAGCAAAGAGATCTCGGATTTGGCCAGGTATGTTCTGTTATATCCAGACAGCACCATACAGCACCAGTACAGTCAAGTTAGGATCATTTCTGGGAGCTAGGAAAGAGCCCACAGAGGTTTGGCTGCTAAGGAAGACAAATAAAACTATTTTTGACCTAAGATGCATTTCTCTAATATGAAAAGATTTTTCCATAACAGAAGTTTGATGACTTCACATTGCAGAAGTCAATAATTTTAAATCATTGTTTTATGACTGCACTGAGCATGAAGCCCAGTCCTTGAAAACAAACCCATGCCTACTGCAATATCAACATTCATTCACTTTTTACTATTTTTTCAAGGATGAAGGCTGAGATGCCAACAGCCCTTTAAGGAAACTGTGTATTTCATATCTGCAGTTGTTCATCAGACAGTCAAGCCAGATGTAAGTACAAAAGTCCAACCACTGATCATTCTGATAAACCCAAGATGACAGATAACAAAACAGGGAGATGTAGAAAGAATAACCATGATTTACTTTTACCAAACAGAATATCCACTGGTTTGTTGCACTGCAGGGCTTGGTATCAGTAATGGATACCAATCAGTTGTGAGCAGCTCAGAGTCAGAGGGCACCGCAGTTGTTCTCAGGTAATCAGAGTGCAGCGAATTCCAGAGTCACTCTACAGTCATTCACTTTGCCAGCCATGAAAGGCAGAAATTTGGCTTATCTATTTTAAAATTCTTTAGCACTGAATTTTCTGAAGATGTGTA
>NW_010169531.1:1024-2839 GCF_000695765.1 Mesitornis unicolor
TGAAACAGCATTTCCAAGAGAGAAAACAGGTCAGAGAAGGGAGTTTTTCCCCAGAATGGGAATGACCTCTTCTTGGCATAGTCCTGGACCATTTCCATCCTCAGCAGGCATTTTTTGCTTATAATTAAATCTATTTTATCTTCCAAAAATATAACACTGAAGAGTGGCAGGGACAAGGGGCAAAGAGATGTTATAAGACAAAAGATGGCTGTGATGAGAGAAGAGAAAGTGAATTTGCTTCAGGACTCAAAGTGGACAGGTGTACAGGGCTGTGTTTGCATAGAAGCACACCGCAGCATTGTACAGCAGTTTCTGACAAGACCTGAGTGAGAAGATATTCCACCACGTCTGCAGAGATCCTCGGAAAAAAACTTCAAAGCTCTAGGTCTTTGGGACTTCAAAAAACGAGTAGAAAGAATTTCAGCTTAATATTTCAAACTTTACCCTCACAGTATTTATGACTGGCTCAAAAGATAATGGTTTTCCCATCACTAACACACTTGTGTTCTCTCCAGAGATTAAAATCTAGGTAATGACCCAAACTGACCCCGCTCAGCTTACAAATGCTGCAAGAGCCTTGCTTGCAAAAGTACAGCATCTTTTCTTTTTTAAAAAATAAAGAATTAAATAAAAGACAGAGTCTTTGCCTTTGTTAGCTAAGATACCACTGAGCTCTTCTGCCACTCTGGAACTGCAGAAGAGTCTATGTATAAAGGAGGATTATGAAACAACCTCTGAACAAAGCCAAGTCATCGGCTCACCTGATCTCTGTAGGGCAAGAACTAAAAACCACAAAGCATCTGCAAAATTTCACTTAAGTTCAACATTTAGGTGTTACTGAGACTGACAGAGCGTGTACCCTACGTTGCCTTAACCCCATGGAATTATGAAGTGCAGTCGACACTGATGCTTCCACCAGCAGATACGTACAGCCCTGAAGCCTCACACTGCTGCTCTTTACTCCAGCACAACTCTCAAACACGCACTGCTGACCTACACGATCCCACGCACATCATCACCTCATTTGGCACATTCAAGATTACCAAAATGAGACTTGCAGTACAGCTGTATACATTCGTGTAGCTCTGAGTTTAAGGAACCAACTCAGGAAGCAGCATGGGTTTTTTCAGATCCCTGTAGTGCCAGACTCAAACCCAAGTCTCGTTTGCACCAGGAGAAACCCCAAAATTCTGTGTCATTGGATGCTTGCTATTAACACCATACCACAGCTGATAGTTTTCTTTCTAGTTCTCGCTGATCCCATGCCTAAAGAGGTTATTCTCCCCAGAAGTTAAAGGGTCAATGCAGGTACATAACTAAGAGCTGGTAATTCCCCTATCTGAGCAAACCCTCATGTGGGCATTTCACGATGACTGCTCTCCCACTGCCTAGGGTTTCAAACCGAGGGCTGTCAGCTGAGATCAGCCTAGAAACTGCCATGGGTCACAAAGGACCACACACAGAGGGACGATCTCCACATTGAAGCTTAAGTCAAACCCCTGAGAGCTTTAAAAAGACCAGTAATTCAATAAGGAACCAGAATAAAGGGAGCTATAATCATCTTTTGCAACATAAACTATTGTTAGATTAGGTTTGTAAAACATCTCATGGAGAAAGGGGGGGTGCATTCTTCTTATAAAAACAATCTCTTATATTTTATTTTTGAGGTGTTTTTTTTTAAAGTGATGTTTATCAATCATATGATTCCAGGGGGTACAAAAAAGTGATAACATGAATAATCCACTGAAAATTAATTCTGCATGTTTGTTCTGCAGGTTTAAAGGTAATCCATGGGGCCAGATGGAATTCATCCAA
>NW_010169532.1:0-5847 GCF_000695765.1 Mesitornis unicolor
GGCCGGCCCAGCCCTAAACCACGACAGGTCTCAAAGCTGCTTTGTGGCAACATCACTGCATGTCTGCTGCACCTGCTATGGGACCAAAAGTCCACCCAAACAACAGAGAAAGGACTAAAGCCGAAATCACTGCCATGTAAAATTTCTGGTATAAAATATAGGTAGCAATAAACTGGATGAAAAATTAAACAGGGTAAGGTCAGTTACGTTAGCACCCTGTGTTTACTTTCAGAGGCTTGTATCACTTCCTTGCTCTGACATTTTGGATTTGTTTGCCTTCCTGTTGATTTTGCTTTGCTAGCAATATCAGGCTTAACAGTCTGTTCTGTGTCTTCCTTCCATCTTCACCTTAATTTCCTCTTTCCTATTTACATGAAACATCCTTCAGAAATCTGTTTGCCTACCTCTTGCCTTGTAAATGCTATTGCAAAGATGACTTCGATCACATTGCTTGAGCGAATTGGCTTCAGACAGCTCCATGCATGTGTGCGTGCTACTACTGAATGGCTAATGAGAAATTGATTTTGAGTCCTGAATATTTGCTAGGTGCCTTTGGAAGGCACCAAGTAGGTTACTAGTAGGAAACATAGTAGCCGTTCTGAACAGCTTGTGGTATATATTTAGACTTAATAGAGGAAGAAAATGAAAAGGAATATAGGAAGTGAAAAGTTAAAAAGACAATGATCATAAAACAGTAAGGCAGTTACTCAGTTACCACGTATGAAAACATTTATGGCTGGGGTTGTGGCATTATATATGCAGGCACACATGCATGTATGCATGATACTAAGGCTCCTACTTGTACAGGAACTTATATAGTAATATATGTAAAATTCATCTTAGTTAATTGAGCTCAAGTCTTTTCTCAGTTCCCACATGTAAGAAATCAATTCCCAACTCTTTTCCTTCCTGTTTTCCTCACTTAGATCTAACATAAATTTAACGTTAATCTTCAGGCACAGATTTGAATTAATGTTTATAAATTAATGTTTATAAATATATAAAGGGTGAGTGTCACGAGGATGGAGCCAGGCTCTTCTCGGTGACAAACAATGATAGGACAAGGGGTAACGGACACAAGCTGGAACACAGGAGGTTCCACTTAAATTTGAGAAGAAACTTCTTCTCAGTGAGGGTGACAGAGCACTGGACCAGGCTGCCCAGAGAGGTTGTGGAGTCTCCTTCTCTGGAGAACTTCCAAACCCGCCTGGACGCCTTCCTGTGTAACGTCATCTAAGGTGTTCCTCCTCCGGCAGGGGGATTGGACTAGATCTTTTGAGGTCCCTTCCAATCCCTAATGTTCTGTGATTCTGTGATAAATTTACCCTGCCAGAAACTCTGGAGCATTTCAGCATCACTAGGTAAATATTAAAAAAGCCCTGGACCTTTTCATTTCCTGGACATATCAATTGGATAAAGTAGGAAGCTATACCTATGGCCAAATGAGGACAATGCTGATGACTGTATGAGTTGGAGATTTCTGACAGGAAAGTACTTGCATGGCAGTAGTTAGTGAAAATTAAAATATGCCAATTTTTGACAAAACATTGTTGAAACCTAGAATATTTGGAGTGAGCTATGGCAGAATTACTTCAATCTTAAAGAACTGAATCGTAGCCTTTTTGTGGATGGGGATCCTGAGGCTATACTGCTCTCACATGCCAGATTAGCTGTGGGTGCAGATATGGGTGTCCCTTCGTTTTACCTCCATCATGTTCTACTGCCTTGGACTTACCAATAATATGAGTGACTTGGAGAGTCCATTTTCGGGTGTGTATACTGGGTCCCGTATAGTACACACACTAACTGAAAAGCTTGCTTCTGTTAAGTGCCTGTCAATTGTCACTTTTGATATTGCAGTTCTTTGTATATAATAAACAGCTTTTCCCTATGTATCTCAGAAATTACTAACTTTTACACTGTAATTGAAGCACCCACCTATTTGTTATTTGGAGGTAGTGACTAGCAGTACTTGGGGTACTATATTGTGAAAAATGTCAGGACATCATAGTCAATGCTTAAAAAAGATTAACTGTTAGTCTTCATGTGCAATGGCCAGTTTGTTGAAGTCTGTGGACACCTGCATCCAAGTAAAGCTGAGGACTTGTTCTTTAAGTGGAGAAGTCAATGAGACAGCCAGGGCATGGGGTCAGGGTGACCTCAGACATTCCTCATGATCTTTTCTCTATGGAGATAATATAAGCCATAGGGAAGCAGGCGGCTGACAAATACTTATTCTCACACTGATAAGCCTGTCAGCCAGAGAAACGCTGCAAATGTTAGGAACGCTTCAAGATTTGTATCCTCTGTTCCTCCTCTTCTGAGCAGGGCAAGGGCTTTGGGGAAAACACACAAGGAACTAGAGGAAAAAAGATTTGGAAAGATCAGCAACCTGTTTGTCAGCAGATTTTGATCTTACACCCCACATACAAAGCTATTAGGAGAACAACATCTGTCACTGATTACTTGACACAAGAAATGTACTGCTGGTTTTCAGTTATTTCACTGATGTCCATCTCTGGCCCAGATGGTCCCTGCCCTGCAAATTCTTAGTAGTGAGGGGAATATTCTGGAGAAATGTCACTGTACACAATCTCTTTTCAGCCAAGTAACTCACAGCAGAGCCTCTCTGCTCCATGACAGGGGATCATGCCATCGTCCTTTGATGCTTTAAATTATTGAGCAGAGATAGGATCACAATTCACAGATCTAAAGGAGTGTCCTTCTCACTTGCTGGGAAGCCATAAGCTGCAGGAGAGAAGTGTGCCTCCCTCTGCAGATTTCAAGAATGGATGTTCTGCAAAATAGTTTTTAAAAAAATTAATTTCCTTATGGTTCTGTTGTACAGAATGTGCAGACATAAAGCAATAGAACTGTCCAAACAGTAAAGTATTGAACCTTTAGGAGATTATAAACAGAATAACAGTTTTGACTGGAGCATTTTTGTCCCTTTCCCCCCACCCAGCCCACAGATGTGGCCAGAGAGCAAAAAGCATTGAAAATGGTAAAACAGAGGGCACCTTTGTGTTTCATACCTGTTCGTACTTTTTCTCCTACTAAGGCTTCTGCACTACAAATTGGTTTTAACTCTCTGCTGAAACCACCCTTTATGCTGGTCTACAAACCCACTTTTCACAGATTTGTGTTTAACCTCCTGTTTATCATATTATTTCATTCACTCTTCTTCAGGATTTTTAAAACATAATCTACACAGAAATATATTTTTCCTGAGGAGTATCACTTGTTACAGAGCTAATATTTTGAAGGTGTTATATATATATATACACACACATGGACACACACACTTATTTTCCAGCTTGATCAGATCTAAAGACATCAAGTATATTCAACAATGATCTACAATTCAAAAGAGAATACTTTGTAGATAAAGTACTTACAGTCCATAATCTGTAGGTTAACAGGCAATATTTTATTCAGTTCACAAGCCAATAATTTGTTTTAATTATTTTCAGATCAATTATTTATAACAATGTTAATCTCATTACCTTGAGAGATTAATAGTAAATGAAGTTGATAGTTGACAGTCTGAATTCAATCAACATTTACTTAATTTGCATTTGCTTAAGCAAGCACTATTAAACATCAAAAAGAGTGAGAATGACACTCGGATATACACTTGCATAAGGTCTGACACACACCTGCTTTTACTGACCTAGTAGTAACAGAAAGAAATAAACAACAGCAGATATTACATGCTGATATTCTCATGCTCAATTTTGAAGCAAAATGTTAAAAATCATGTCTGGGATTTGGAAATTGAACTCCCATTTTCAAAATCACTGAGCTGATAGTTTTTTTGGGTTTTGGGGAGGTGCTAAGCACTGCATCTGGACTTCTTATATTTTGCAGACAAGCATATCTTGACTCGTCATGCTTGACTCTTACTGATTTTTGAGGGAGAAAGAGAAATACTTTTTAAATCTGTAAAGCCTGAAAATTGATTGCACAATTTTGGAAAGGATGACTTCAGTGACATACTGAGAGACCAGTGATTCACAACTCTGCAGTTCAGAGGGGGTATCTTTCCAGGGAATAACGTGTTGAATTTTGATCACATGGACAACTTGGAGAGCTTATTTTCAAAAGAAGGTCAGGAATGCATTGGCATCTTTAGATGGCAAGTCTTAGAAAGTCTGGATAATAAATAAATTAAGTAAAAAAAAAATGTAAGTTAGAGCAGGAACAATGTATCAGTTTCTTGTTTTCTAAATAAATCTTAATTTTTCCATCCCCAAGATCAAACACGTTCTATTAATGAATAAATCCTCTTCTTTTGATTTTTAAATAACTCCCTTCATTACCATGACTGCCTTGGGTTCCAAAATTATAGGAAACACAAAAGACATGACCTTGCAAACTTTAGTTGTCTCAAGTTTCAAGAAGTATACCATGAAGCATATTTTAACATGTTCTTTCACAAGTAAATGAATGCTTTTTTCTTCTTCAGAAGCAAGAAGCATTATGCCCTTGAACTCTTTAGGAATTGTTTTAATGTGAGAGGAAATGTGGGTCAAAGCATTTATATCATAATACTTGAATACATGCCTATAAATCTCTTAATTAAATGGGGAAAAGAGTCTGAGAAAAGAGATATTAGTCCCTCCACCTGCCTGAGGCAGCCAAAATGTACATTGGCATATTTTAATTCCCTGCCAGCAGCAAGCCAAATTTGCCATTCTTTGAAGTAACAAGCAAAATAAGGTGACAACGAAAAATATTGCAGAGCTCAGGCTAGCACTTCACACCAAGCACCATGCTTACCTGCATCTTTAGTCTTTAAACATGAATCTCAGAAAAGTACAAAAGCTACAACCCTCTGTTATTTATGTGACCATAGTTTGGCCTGAGAGAGGGGAACGTCACCAGGAATTTTTACTTCTTCCCAGCAACTGGATGAACTCCTGTCCAAATACTCTATAGGTATCCTCTATCCTCTGTAATTGTTTCTATCTATTTATTTCAAACATGGAGCTCAAATCTAAAGATAGAAGACTTTTATCTTGTTCTGACTCATACACCAAGTTAGTTAGAAAATCCAGTGCCAGAACCTTTTCTCTTGATGTTCATGAGTTGTTGATGAGGTCTCAGCAAGATTTCTGTTACTGGCAGATGGGCAGTCTGAGAAACTGAAACATCTTCCTGAACATCACAGAAAGGGAAAAAGCAAAAAAGTCTTCCCACAGCAATATTTTTATGTCCCTTTTCAGATGGGAGCAGATTGTGACAGGCAGAAGTGCTGAGGAGGCCAGTGAAAGGACCAGTGGTGTGATTTGTCACTTCTCCATTGGAAAACACAAAGTGCCACAAACCCGAAAGAAATGGAAATCTGAGCTCATCAGTGCAGTGAGTTAATAGCTCAATTCCTGTAAGCACTTCTAAGAAATCTCAAGCAGGTCTAGTCTGCAGTGTTCCTCGTCTGATGAAAATTTCATGCACACAATCATGATAAAAGACCTGGTCTTCAGTTTTCCCTCATTTCTCAAAATAAATTGCTTCTCTCCCCACACTGCCACTCATGCATTTATGGGTACAGCACAGCAACAGCATCACTGTTGATGATACTGCAGAGAAATGTGCCAGCTACAGCCAACTTTGCAGTTACAGTGACATTGCTAAAGTATCTGACGTGCCATAGTTTAAAGCCTGCTCAGATACCTCTGTTCTATGATTGGCAAAAGTGTAGACACAACCATAGATGACAAAACTGGCATTTAAGCCATCCACAGTTTCTGAGATACAGTACCAATGTATTACTTTGATAGCAGTCTTCATATAACTGATTATATCCCGTGATATTTGTGTATCACAGAATCACAGAATCACAGA
>NW_010169533.1:0-31949 GCF_000695765.1 Mesitornis unicolor
CCCCCCCCACCACCACCGTGACACGGACCTCTAGCAATCAGAGGTGGAGCCATGGCTAGCAGAGAGTCCAATGACCAGCACACGGTCTGAAAAAACAAAACACTTTAATTAGACAACTGCAAGCACCTCAAACAACGGGTTATTGTTACAGCATGGGGCTATCCTCTCACAATCTCGTTATTGCAAAGGCATGTGAATCGTTCCATATGGACAAAGTCGAGAAGTGGCACCGTAGTTACACGAAGATCAGAAGTGAGCTTACATTCGTCCCACTGACTGCAAAGAGAGGCCCAAACACACCTCCGCACTGTACATTCTAAATCTGTATTGCCTATAAGCTTCAGCCTGTGCGGCTGGTTTTTGTTCCTAGGAAACACGTAACTGTAGCGTGCAGCTTACAACGGGCAGTCGTAAGTCTCGTCACGGGAAAAAACAAAGCTAGTGCAATTGGTTCAGAAACGTATGAAGCTATGAATGGCATGAGCATGATCTCGCTTTCGGGATTACTTTACCCACTGCACTGTAAATAGTTGCAGCTCTGTCCTTCCTCAACTGATCCCAAGCACACACTTTTATTGTAAAAGATCAGCAGTTCTACACAGAGAGTGGTTCTCATGCTCGACTTTTAATTTTGTTTTTCCTAAAGGTATAGTACAACTTACAGTGCTTATAAAAAGGCAACACCATATGGTACCATGTCTTCACTATCACATTGTAAGGGAAATTGCTATTTTTCTTTTCTTAAAAGCACTTAAAATAGGCAAAAGTTCTAAAAGGGAGTGCTAAATGAGAATGCATACTTTATTAGAAAGAAGTCTACCCTTCCTTTAAAGTGCCGTTTGGGGAATGAAATCCTGTAAACCAGAGCCACTTTGATTAAAATCCAATGAACGGGAACTGCTACAGAATAGAAAGTTTACATGAGTCCTTAAAGCAGTTTAAAGTCCACTACATGCAACTGGTTTGCTATAAAGCTCTCTAAAACTTAATTGCTTTACTCTGAAATTGAGTCCCCAGTCCCATATTTAAATGGAAATAAACATTTACAGGGTGCATTTACATACACTATAATACAAGAATGACGTCCCTTTGCCAGAAGATAAAATTGTACAGTTCCTCGCTGTAACTCAGGTCTGACTTGAGAAATTTCTTACCCTCGTAAATTATATAATATGCATCAGCTAAAATATTTTTTTTTTTCATAAATAGTTACAAAACTTGCCAAAACACATGGGGGGAAGTTTCCTTTGTCCAAAAATCTGACATCTGAATGCCACACAACACAAGAAACAATGCTTAAAGACACGTTAAGTGTTTTCTGAAGAAAGTGGGTGAGTAAACTACCAGCTGAAGACAAAAAGACTACCCCTTCCCCAAGAACACAGTGCACGAAAAGCAAAATGTCAAACAGTACCTCAAGCAAAACAAAGGTCTGAGGATTGAAGCCAGCTCACGTGTGATCCTGCTAAAGAATTTGTGACAGTCACCATTTAGGTCCGATGCATTGGAAAGCGGTTGCTGGCTTTTTGTAACAGCTGGGAGGCTCTGCTAAGAATTCAGCCACGGATGCCTAAGGCATTCTCCAGCTGACGCACGCTTCTCTGGGACCATTTCTAGCATGGGGATCAGGAAATCTGTGAACTGTGCCGCGTCTTCGTGAGGCCAGCCGTACTTCTCCACGAGGACATCGAAGAGGCTCCAAGGTTTCAGCTTGGTGATGTGTCGGAGCTCTCCTGCAAACAGAAATATTCCTGGCATTAGGAAAATACCTCCTTATCCCCCACAGCGACTCATCCCCCTTGCGATTTTCTCCCGCTCTGCATTCACAGCACCGTGACCAGGCTGAGAACGGTTATTTAGGAAGGGCAGCACATTGCACATTGCTGGAGGTCCTCAAAGGAGACGAGTACGTCCGATGCCAGAACCAAGAGATCGTTCCTATGGCAACCTGTACGTTACACCTCGACTCCACCACACACATCATTTCTGGTATTTCCTGCTGTCTTTGTTCTGCCTCCTGCACACAAAGCACTCACTCACACCCACGGGCAGTGAACGCTGCAGGCCTCTCCTTCTTGGTCAGCCAACACACACAAATCCTATAAAAACCACTCCACTCCCAAGACACAGATCGCAGCAACACGGGTCCCTGCCTCACCACACGGCATCTGCCAACAACGCAGCAGAGCAGCGATTCGCTCCACGCCAAGCCCAGCCCAGGGGTTGGGCACTCGGAGATTCTCCTCCATCTCCCAGGCAGATGCTCCTAAGAGGCTCAGTGAGTCCCTCCCGAGAAGGCAGCACCTGCTGCGGCCTCCATCTCCTCCAACCCCCCCCAACACGAGCGCTGGCAGCAGCTGCAGGATTTGGGTTTCATCAGAGGGGGCACACGGCCAGTCCAGTGACGTGCTTCGGGCCAAAACAAAGAAGGCGCAGACCCTTCCGCCATTCAGACCCACATCACCCAGGTCTATCCACAGCTCACTGGTGCGAAGGACAAGACGGGCTCTTCTGTCCGCTCCTTGCCCCTCCACTGCCATCTCCCATCCTCCCAGGCACAGAGCCGAGCCAGACACTGCAAAAAGCTCTCCAGAGACCCCTGTGGTGATTCTGCGGTGTCCCCTCAACTGCTGAGGTTCTCACCCAGCACTGGGAGCTGGCCGTGACGCTCCCACAGCTTCACGAGCGCACTGCCCCACTGCCGAGGGGCACACAGGATGTGCTGTTTTTACCACAGCTTGGTTTGCCTGCTGGCCCGGGCTGTAACCTACCGCCCGCAAAATGCCGTCAGACATCAGCTCACAGGTCTGATTTCTGTACGCCCCTGTGGCCCCACAAGCCCCAGAGCAGGTGAAGAAACTCGCGTCTTTGGACTGCCCCGACAGTCTGAGCACCTGAATAACACAGCCTAAAACCGCCCCATGCCCAGCAGGACAAAGGCTCCTGCTGCCTCAGGCCGCAGAGGAAGGTTCTGGGCAGGGTGCAACACCTGACAAAGCAGCTCTGCAGGTGCTGTCAGGACGACCCCAAAAGAGCAAGTGTGCAAATGATCGCTTGCAAGAGAATGAGAAGGGACCTGCGGTAACAGAAAGTCCAGATGTGCTGCCCACAGCTGGCCCCCAGTCCTCCTTCCATCTCGCGGGGCAGGAGGGGCGCTGAGGGAGAGGAGCGAAAGCAGGGGCTGCACCCTGCCAGTCACGTCTGTACATTTACAGCGCGTGTCCCACCCGCAGCCACAGCTCCAGCAAAGGCTGTGGCTGGCCCCGTGCTATCCCATGGCACCGACCTACAGAAGGGACAGCGGTGCTCACACAAGAGTTTTCACGGCCAGGCTCACCCTCAGCCCTTTAGGATTTCTGAACAACCTTGAAAATTAAGTGCTGAAAATCTTACCCTTCCAAAGGTTTCCAAAAGTGTGCATTGGTGACTACTACCAAGAACAGGCAGTGAACTATCTAATAAGAACACAAATTCAAACATTGCCAAAAAGTGATAGAAAATACTGACTTGTCATTGACTACAAGCAAAAAACGGCTAAAAGGAACCATCAGGCCGTGTCCACAGCTTCCCCAGCTCACGACATCCATTGCAAAGGCTGCCGTCGTCATTTACCAAACCAGCCTAACTTTGGGGCAGTGTCTGTCTCCATGCAGCACTGTCTTCCCCCTGTATTCAAATCACATAATTTTAGGCATCTTTCCTCCCTCAGGCTGTATCAGTAAGACTGCAAGAAGAGGCTCCTGGTGTCACTGTGAAGGCAGGTTCATGCTGTTTGAATGCTCCTTATTTTGTAAAGTGGAGCCTGATCTTGAAATGGCCGAGCTAAGACCAGCACGACATCCTGCACTGGTTTTCTGCTGATACACAAACCATTTTAGCACTACAGGTTGAAGTTATCCACAAGAAATCCCATGAAGATTGCAGAAGTGTTTAAGAAGATGGGATACAGTAAACATTATGTGTGTGGGTGCCAAGAGTTAAAGTAGTGCTTCGGTTTTCAGTAAGGATCATGATGCTGACCATGGAATCAAGATGTGAAAGGCAGTTAACACAACTGAGGTGGACAAAAAACTCCAAGAATTTGCTTGAGTATGGTAGGTCCGTCTCATTTTCATCCGTAAAGCGCTGGAGAGCAGCACAGGAAACGGAGGTGTCTGGCAGCACGTATTTTCAGCTAGTTCATGGGGTTTGTACTGTGCAGCCGCAGGACAGCAAGGCAGTACCTACATTTCAGAGAGGAATGAAAAGCACAGGCCCACCAGTCTGACACCGTAGGCATTCAGAGAACTGAAATGAATTTTCAAAGAAACGCTAAAAACGTAAGTGAAAACTTCCTAACAGAAGCTCCTTATTTAGACTTTTGATAGTGAGGCACACAGGAAACATCCAGAGAGGACAACAGAGTTGTCAGAACTGTGAAACCCCTGTGCAAAGCAGAGGCAGCAACGGGCCTTCTGAAAAACGGAACATTAAGTCAGAAGGAAATCACTGACGGCATTCCTGAAGGCGCTCTGAGGGGGAAGATGCTATTTACAGCTTTCTCTGCTGACTGCAATACAAAAACCCAGAGCTGGTCTATGAAATCTGTCAAAGACAAGTTTAAGAGGTGTCTCCAGGCAAGAGGAGGATGGGTTACAGAGCAGTAAGAAATGGGTGATGTGATGGACTGGGGAAGCAGCAGTGGGACAGAACCTGCTACTACACATTTTGAGGACACGCTCCCAAGAACTGATGCAAGAGCAGCTGGAAAGAGCCCATGGTCCAGTGGATGGAAGTTGGGAAGGCGGAGCAGAGCCCTCTCCTCCCCTTCCAGGACGGTCACTACGCAGCAGTGCTTCTCCTTGTCACAGCTTCCAACGGGCAAAGCCAGTCCCGAGCCAGCATCGCGCTCAGGTTCAGCTCCCGAGGAAACTCGGATAGCAAATACCAGAAGAAAATAGAAGGGACCGTCAAACAAAACCAAAAGAGTTTTTAGTTTAGTGCCAAAATGTGTTAATATTTTTTAAAGAAAAAACTGCTTCCATGGAGGCACTGGAGAAAGGGACTCACTGGAGTTACTGCTGGGCTCAATCAAGATGAGACCCTACAAAAACTATGTGAACATCTGGGTTACAGTGACTCAGAAGTAACTTAAAATAAATGCACCCTCCTGCTTGAATGTCACAAACTGCTTCAGGCAGCTACTGAGAAGAAGGGACTTGGTCCTGTGAACTCCTGAGCTGGTAACACCTCTCCTTTTGTGTGCTGGAACAACCCAAACATTCACAGCTTCTCCCCAAGGTCGAACTTGCTCACAGACAGCAGTAACACCCAAATCGTGATTTCCTGACTTTCACCCAAGGTGGGTAGTTTCAAACAGAAGCCCATGGTTAAGATTTCTAAGCCCACCTTTATACCACAGCATGACATTTTCGGAAGAGCCTCAGGCCTGCACTGGCCTCTGATCCCATGGCAGATGTCACCTCTGAGGAGTGGCACTGACGTTCAGGACCCAGGGACAACAGCTTTGCAGTGGAAAATGTTCATGGGAGCATTTTCTTTTCTTCCCAAATCGGTACCTGCCCCTGACCACGGCTACAGGAAGGGAGAAGGAGGGAGAGAGAGCCCTGCCCATCACTTCGGCAGCTGCAATTCCTGTTGGGGGTGCCAGCTGGTTACTGCGTTACGCATTCACAGACCTGCTGGCCCTGGGCCTGTCCATCTCCGCTAACACACGGCTGTGTCTGAGCCTGCTGATGCGGCCTCTCTCCATCCCCTATGGCAGCGGCTCCCGAAGCTCACTGCCTGCTGCAGGAACACACTTGTTTGTTGGAAAGCCTCTTCCTCTTCCAAGCTCTCACATGGTGGGTGCTGGTGAACACCACCTCTGTTTTCAGCTTATCCACTGCCCTCTCATTTTGCAAACCTTTACTATTCCTTAGGCAACCTTCTCTCCTCCACACTAAAAAGCCCCAGGCGTTTCAGACTCCGCCATACGGCAGTTGCTCTCCTCGATCATTGCTGTTGCCCTTCTCCGCGCTGTGTGTAACACCATTACATCCCCCGTAAGGTAGTGATGGCGTGCAGAGGTCTCTACTGCACCAGAAATAAAACACCCACACACAGAACAGGCGGCTCTCATGCAAGGGAGGAGGAATCACTGGATCATCTCCTGCCTCATGAACCCAATCTCTCGCAGCACCCCTGCCCCAGCCCCTGTGCCCAACGCAGCCGGATCTGTGCTGGCCCTGCTGCTGAGCTGCATGCTCGGGCGCAGGCGAAGCCACAGCGCTGTTCGGCAGGAAAGCACCCTCGCCAGCTGTGGTCCACCACTCCAGATGTTCCCCCACCACACCATGAAGGGTTCCTGATGTACCCTGTCCCTCCACACAACACAGTGCTGTATCGTACACTGAGGGGACAGAAGACACTTGAAGCATCACCACGTTCCCTCACAGGTCAAAAACCTGTCCCAAAGAGCAGCCTGAGCAAAGACAAAGTACAAAATGATAAAAGAACCACAAAGCCCAGTGCGTTTGCCCAGATTAATTCCTTTCTTGGAATAACTGACAAACGTTTCAATTTCAGAGGGGCTGCACTTCTGTACAAAGCCATACACAGCTCAGTCATCGCCTACGGCTGCAGTGCCCAGGCACCACAGTAATTCGGAGTGTTTGAAATAAGCACAGTGCACAGCTGAGCGGCCTTCCCATCGCTCTGTCCCACAGCGATCTTTTCTGCGTGCTCTCTCTTCAGGAAGGTTATGGGAGCGTGAGCCTGACACGCAGCTGTGTGCCTACTGCCCAGGTACTTCCCTCCCACCTCCGCTATTCCTCATCAGCAGCATCTGCTGGACCACTGCACACAATCAGAAGTGGCTGACGGACGATTTTCCAACATGTTACAAGCTATGCTCCACTGGATTCCTTACATTTACACCAACGCTGGACAACAGATTCACACAGATGTATGTTAACATCCACACTTCGCTGAGTACATCCCAAAATTAATTTTAAATGAAATATTAAAATGAATACTGCAAATTGTGGCTTTTCTCAGAAAGCCAAGCTTACACCAAAATTCTTCTTTAGTAAGAGCTCTCCATTCAAACGGATATATTTCTTCAGTACCCATAAATGAACATATTCTCCTTTTGGATTGTATTATGCTTTAAATTAGTGTTGCATAAATACCGTTACCTTTTTTGGTGAAAAACTCCTTGGAATATTTCCCCAACATAGCGTATTTTCGAGGGATTTTTCCCAGCAGTTCAATGATCAATGCTATGTGGTCTGCATTGGAGAACATTGCCAGCAAAACAGAAACATACAACAGTTTAATCAGTACATTGCATGCACACACTAACACTGGCCCGGTACAGACAGAAATAGATTGATCCCGGTGAAAAAAACACCTGCACGCTGCTCAGTGGCTAATTTGGAAAGATGCTTTCAGCAAAACTTCTTCTTAAAACAACGTTTTGAGTATCAGTTGCAACAAACAAGTTTTGCTATGCAATTTAAAATGCACCAATAGTTATTTTTCAGGAAGTTTATGTGAAAAAAAAAGGACACAGATTCCTGTGTGTTTTGGTTCTCAAAAAAGAAATTTCCGTTGTGTGATTTCAGGAAATGCTCCTCAGCGGGAGGATGCTACAGCCAGCAACAGCAATTCCACTTCTGTCTGCATCACGGCACCTTTCAAGAAGAAGAGGTACTACCTCTGCGATTGAAGAATTCCCGAGAATATTTTCCAGATAGAGCAAAGTGCCTTGGGATATTGCCTAGCAGCTCTATGATGTGTGCTATGTGGTCTATGAGGGAGAGAAAAAAAGGATACGGGAGTGGAAGGGGCAGGGAAAGGATGGGATAAAAAAGAAGAGGAAAGAAACTGGAATTAGTAAAAACTCAGAAATAGTTTCAAATCAACAATGTTTGCAGCAAATCCATGCAGAGGTTTCCAGGATCAGCAGAGCTCTGGCATCATTAGTAGCATTTAGGAACAATGAATGATGCCCACATTACCACTGCAAAGAGCATTTACAAGCAAACAAGCATGAAAATGGACAGGTATACAGATGGAAGCAGGAGTTAATTCTGATTTTAAAAAAAATTAGTAATAGCCTAATTCAAATAAAATTACACAATGTAAACATTATTCCAGTGTCACTCTTAAAAAGAGGAAATACTATAAAGTTCAACTCTGTCGTTTCTTTTCTAAACTAAGATGTTGTTATTCTCAATCAGGTTTCCACACATATGCAATCTTACAAGAAGGGCAGTTTAAATCCTTCAGGCAGTTGTTAAGTAGATGAGTATCTGCAGAAGGGAGTTTTTGCCCACCCATTGCTAGTGATGGAACTTAAAACTAAAAAGAAAAAAATCGTATTTATATTCTGAAAACAATGTGTATGAACAGTTCACTCAAATACAAAACTTAACCCCACTGTAAGCTCACTGGAAATTTAAGAACAAGAGTGTGAAAACACAGAGAAACTCACAATATCTTAAAAGATTCATACCTTCATCCCTGGAATAGTCTTCACCAGAGTGTGGTTCAAACAAATAATCTCCAGTTGCTAGCTCAAAAGCCTGTAACATAACAGACATATTATGGGTTTTACAGAAATATTGTTTTGAATCTTAAGATGTCAGCAAAACACCACAACCACCTCAGAACCAAGAGGGAATTAACATTCACCGCTAATCAAAGGCCTACAACTGGATTCGAGGCTGAAGAGAGGCCACACTTACCTGGGGCCCACCACCCCTGCAGTGCAACAGCAGCGCCAACCCAGGCACTGAGAGAGCCCCGCATTTGGCCCCAGCACCCCCTCACTATGAGAGCTCTGGCAATGGGCAGCACGCCTGGACCCCCACTGCTCCCGCCTCCTCAGCCAGGAGGAACGAAGGAGATGGATGAGTGGGGTTCTTCCTCAGCAACCCCGGGGCTCTACTGGCTGACCAGGGTTATTTCATCAGACCAGGGAGTATTTCAGCTGACCAGGGTTATTTCATCAGACCAGGGAGTATTTCAGCTGACCAGGGAGTATTTCGGTCATGAGAAGTTCAGCACCAGACCCGGGTGGCAGGAGGCAGCGATCAGCTGCGTGGGGGTGTGAAGGGCGCACCCCAGAGTAAGCCTGCACTAAACATGTTTTCACATACTCATGTGTTGTCTGTTGATCACGCTAAATATGCGTAAGTTAATGAAGCTGAGAGAGAGGCATTTCTAAATATATAATAAAGAGCTGCACTCGTATCTGAAGGCTAATGATCTGTCAGGGATTGCATGCTGGGGACTGAAATGAAAACTCAATCAGAAAGGAAATCCATTTAAAACTATAATTAATCACTTGAAATTAGCAAAGAGGGTAAGGTCCCTTGATGACTCTAAGAACAGAATCTCGAATAGTTTTTAAAAAGGTATTTTTGTTGAATCAGAAGTCAAAGTAAATACTGCAACCATGGGGCAAAATACTGAGACTGACACTGCTGAGGGAACCCAGAGCAGACACCACGGTGACCGATCCCCCAGGCCATCGCAGTGCCTCGGTGGGATGCAAACCCTACGGTGGTCAGGACAAAACTCAGTTTCTCTTCATGAGCGTAACGCACGCTAAAAGCCACAAAGTGCTGAAATGACTATGAGGGCCCATACTTGCATACAAGCATGGATTCATCTAGCCCAATTTGTTCAATTATTCTCTTTCCGCTCCGGATCACCGGTTACCCAAGCAGCCACGGGAATCTAATTCTTTCCAGGTGGTTTAAACATCAAACAATTTTCCATCTCCAAGACCAGGGAAAACATCCGATCCAGAAAATCATTCCAAAAATCAGGCAGAACTCCCTGGCACAGCTCCATCAGAACATTTACTACAAAGTATTTGTCTCCTGAAAATATACACTCTTCTGTGCCAATTCTTAATCGGGAGTTGTTAAATCACCTGTAAATTTAGCCTGTTTATGGGCACTTGGCTTTTTCAAGCTGCGAACTGCAGTGCCATCCAAGTGGGCGATGGCCAAAATAATTCATTGCAATCACACACAGCAGCCAAGAAAGCAAGAATGCCCCTTGTTGACATTTCTGTTGATCCTACAAATGGACCTTTAATTTCTAAAGTCACTGTTGCTAATAAACAGTCATTCACTTTTTCTCTTTTTCTGCTCTCAAGATTGAGCTTTCATTTTACAGCTTAAAAAAATCTGAAGGACTTAATAAACTACCACATACTTATACTGAAATATTTTTAGAGCAGCCAAAAGAGATCACTACTAGAGACGTCTACGCACAACATGGAGAATATTGTTATTTTCTTGAGATGAGACTGAAAACCTCCAAATGTCCCCTCTGTACCTCATATACATATACATATATATATTCATATATTCATTGGAAGAGCTGGACCAGCTTTCCTAGGAGGACACATGTTGATGGGGCTGATTTCTGAGGACACTGAGAACTCATCACTATTTAACACAGATTTCTGGTAAACAACAGAAATGCAGCTGAATTTAGCCCCAAAGGGAGACTCCAAAAGAATACAGCTTCTGTCCGAAAAAATGAAGTCTTAATACCTCAATGTCTGCGTGCGACTAAAAAGATTAAACTGGAAAAACTGCTCATAGAGGAAAGAATACACTGAATTCTAGACCTGTTTGTAAGCAGTAGGAGCTGCAAGCTCTCCTAGATTTGCGATATTCATACCACCCTTACACTGAAGAGAACTAAAGCTTTTCAAAAATGATGCTGCTGCTCCTCTTCCCTTTTTGTATGGCTTTGACTCCATGCCCAGCACGGGCTGGAGCCACAGCGTCTCACACATTTGATTTCCTGACTCTCCTTAAAAGACCGCACCGAGAGTGAAGAAACATCTGACTCAGATGCACACAGGGGCAGCCCAGAGACAGCCTTGCCTTTTGGGTGCCGCGGTAAGTATCTGTAATAACACTGCTTAGCAGTCATGCAGCTCAATGTCTCACAGGTTCAGCTGTAGCAACCTGGCGATAGGTTCCTAGGTATTTGTAGAATGGACCGGCTGCATAGCATAAATGAAATTAATTTGGTCTCATTTGAAAAAGAATAAATCCTTGACTTAGCTTTTTTACCATAACGTGAAAGAATCGGCATTAAAAATGCATTAATAAGCAAGCAAAGAGCCATAAGAAGGACACCACCACCTCTGGATTGTATCAGTCAGAGTTCTGGTCTTCACACTGATGTCCAAAGGTGTGGTGCACCCAAAAGCACATGCAGTCCCATTACCAAGGCTGGCAACAGAAGCAGAGCTCTGCTGCTGGTACTCAGCAACTGGAAACTACAGCTGTGGTGATGCACTGCTGCTATGGCCTTTCTGAGCGCTTCTCAGTACTTACGGACGCCGCGTAACTGCAGGTACATAAAACCACCCAGTCTCAATTCGCAAGTCACTCTGATACCCTGTGATAAAATCAGGAGGTGGAGACCCTGACAGACAGCAAATTAAGACCAGGGAGGACCTGGTCACAGGTGCCGAGCAGCGGATGCAGGAGGAGAGGCTGGGGAGTCTGCGTTTGTTCCTCTGTAAACGGAGGAATTTAATTGCTCCTCTCCACTACCTGAAAAGCTGGTTAACAGAGAAGACCAAGAGACAGACTTCTCAATGAAAGGACATCAGAGAACAAACACAGGCAGCGAGATGGGAAATTCCAACCAGAAACAAGGAAAAAAATTCTTCAGCGAGACTGGCTGAGCGCTGGGACAGGCTACTCAGAAAGGCTGTGGAAATCTGGCAGATACGTGCACCTCAACTGGATGAGGCTCTGAGTGACCTCATCTAACCTTGGTGTTAACCCTGGTTCAAGCAGGAGGTAGATTCCTTTCAACCTAAATTTTACTATTATTTATATGATGCTACAAATACAGATTAATCTTATTTACCTACTCTCACTTTGAAAGTATTCATTTATAAAAACCAGTTTCTTGACAGAAACTCCAACTTTGAATTACTGTGATCTTTTTTACTTAATGTTGACATTTACCTCAACAGAAATCAGCATTTCAATTTTTATATGGAGATAAGAAATGAGATACAACACACTCAACATATGGCACAAAAGCCCAAGGCAATCATCCATCCTTACTGACTGTGCTGGCAACCGCTACTGATCGCTTTCCTAAGGTTATCACAGAAAACCAGCCCAGACTGCTTTTCTCATCTGCAGATGGAGAACCTTTCACAGAAATGACCACACTGCTGCTTTTGTAGGCTCTGGAGAGGCTATGATTCCTTTCTTGCCACACAATCGTATATGAACCCACCACAATACTCCAGTGTTGGCATCACTATCGTATATTATGGATTCATGTCTAATCACACAATTGGAAATAGCTCCATTTTCTGTGTGACAGCTGTGTACTCAATCTGGTGATTGGAAATGGATGCATGCCTAGGGAAAGCTGTCTGGGAGAGGACTGGAAGAACAATTCATTTGGACTGCACCAGCTTCCCCAGATTCCTCTTATGAAGCCCCAGCTGAAAAAGGACAACAAGCTATAGGCCAGAATTATTACTTTGACAGATGAGATCAGGCTCTTGGCCAGTTTCTCTGTCCCAGCTGAAATGAAGAGCTGTGAATGAGAAGACTGTAACTGCTTATAAAATAGGCTTAGTTTTAGGAACACTGTTCCACAGGTAAGTGGGAGCATGGAGAAAAGAGCAAAAAGCTTTTTGATATACGCACACCAGCTCAGTTTGTTCTTCTATGGACATCTCCCTCTGAAAAGCCAGGCAACAGAAAGAATATAAAAGGCATTTTGCATGGTTAGTGCTTGGTAAGAAAGGCCAGATATACAAAACACAGACATGCACGAGATGCTTGAAAAGCAAACAGGATTCTATTATTTGCTGCACTCCAGTCTCAGAATCATGCACATGCTGAGTGGTTGCTTTGCAAAGTCAGTTTCTTTGGAAAATAATTTTCTTTTGAATGTCTCAGGTTGTCCACCCACCACACTCAAAAAGGGTGTACAGTGATTAATAACAGCATTTTGTACTGTATCTGCCTACTGAAAAATATGTGCATAGCGACTTGAAGTTTTCTCTCACCCAGACTTTTGGTTTTTCATTTTGCCTCAAAATAATGCTTCTTTGCAGACTGAGGCTTGTCATCACACCTTCAGTATGTGCCACTCGCACGTACAAGCATGATGATACTCATGATCCCATGGAGACATGGTAATTTATTCCCAGCTCACAACACAGGAAGAGTAAGTGAGGACAGTTACCTCTCCACCCCACATTAGAGGACATTATGCAAAGAAATAAGCTGGGGGCTGAACTACAAGCACTCACACATAGGTTTAATTTTAACATCATAAGTTACTATATTCTTGCTAATTCTTCATTCTGTCCCTCCAAGTTCTCTCACATGAATAAAAATGCTCATAATTAAAAACACCCCTGTAAGCTTGCTTGCCTTGTAATAGCATCTTCCTCAGTTTGAAAGCTGTTTGTCTGCTTTTCCTCTCACCCCTGTAGTAATTTCTTTCATCATTTGTATTCTCTTTGGGTAGGTAATCACAATTTTCTCCTTCTCTGACTTCCTGCCAATCTACAGCTATGATCTATTCGCCAGTGCTTATTAGAAAAACAAGATGTTTCAGGAATCATAACTCACCACAAAAGCCACCTCAGTTAAGTGTTAAAAACACGGCCTTGTTAGTGACCTGCCTTGTGACACAGCCATCTCCTCCCTGCAGCTCAAACACGAGGGTACACAATGAACTCCAGCAGTCAGGTATGAGACTCATCACTTCAGCTGCTTTTCCTGTCTCCAGTCCAAAGCGCACAAACAAGGAAAAGCAGTGGAATCGCGGTGCTTGCAGCCGTTTCCAGGAGCAATACAAAGGGACGCCCTCTGCCAGGACTATCTCCCTTATCTTGCCAGGATTTCTTGGCAGCAGTGGTACAGTACTGTTCCATGGTTTTGGGGATTTAGGAAGTGCTAAATCATGCAGTGTCTGTTCGGTTTCTGCTCCACAGAAAGTGACTCTCTCAATACTGCAATCATGTAAATTTGACCTGATAAAAATAAACTGACCATGGGTGGCTTCAAAGGCAAAGGCACTGATGGCTCCAAATCTATTCATTTTTTTGGGTGAAAATGAGAGATGCACCTCCCTGTTGGCACAATTAAAACAGGGTTTAGTACAGCAAGGGAACACAGAATTTTCTAGAGTTTAATAAATGTGGAGAGAGATTTCCAGTGTCTAACTTTCCATGAGAGAAGCTGAACTATCCCACTTAAACAGGCCACATTGTTAAATGAAGAAGAAAGGGCACTGTGTGATTTCCTTAGCAAAACCTGTAAACATCCCGCAGTCACTCACCTAGGTCACCAAAATTAAAGAAAAAAAATTAAGTTACACTTTGTTGCACTCTTTGCTGAGCACAGAACAAGCAAACAACTCTGTCATAGTCTGGAAAAGCCCACTGGGCATCTAACTTCTTTCATTAGCCTTACAGCACATCACGCCTGTGCTGATTATAAGACTCCAAAAATATGCATCATCCTCTATTTTCCCTTGCCTTTTTTTAAAATTTATTTTTCTTAAGGACTCTGAGACTCTATCACCTGAGCAGAGGACTGGTACTGGCCTGAGGATACTCTCTCTCATCCTTTAAAGCTGATTCAAAGCAGTTTGGGGCACAAGAACTGGGCCATGCTGAATCATCTCAAATTAGAAGATTCAGCTCTCAGGCTGCTGGCTTACAATGCTGTTCATTTATTCACTGACATAACACCAAAAGAATCAGAACTGTAAGGCTATTAGCACCGAGTTATTTCTCCCTCTTTAGCACCGTTTCTGTTACATCAGATGGTATTTGGATAGAGCCCTTACTAGGCTATGTTTATGTGCACTGCCAGCATAAGTAATCCTGATCAGAATCTCTGGCTTCTCCCATACTAAAGACAGTAGAAATAGAACAAGACTATTTTTTTCCTGGAAGCTGCATCTAAACCATGGAGTTGATGTCTAGACAAAGCCAACACGTAATTAGCAGAGCGCAGGTGACATAACATTCCAAGTCCTAAAAGCCAGCTTCATAAGGGGGTATTCTGAAAGTTGCTGTGCACACATGAACACAGGTGCTTTGCACACTCAGGTGTCACTATCAGAGGCTTTTGTTTAAAAGCATTATCATCATCTTCACCCTCATTGCTAAAGACTAAGTAAAACTCATGAGCGAATGGTACAATGAAAAAAGACAGTCTGCTGCTGCTGCTGCTGCTGCGATACACCACAACCTCTGGCTGAACAACTCATGACATAAATACAAGTCAATACAAGAACCTAGTATTGACAATACAATACAAGTAGCTCTGCTACTCTCACAGTCAGTGCTGTTCCCAGTGAGCAAGATTATTTCATTAGCAAGCAAAAGGCAGTGAAAAACCTTAGGCTCACATGGAGATCTACATAAAGCACAAGACCAAGTTAAGGCTTCACGTGAATCCTGGTCTTATGCATTCCAAGTAGTCCTTCATGAAATCTACTAGCCAGGACACATGAAAAGACTGAGGTGCTTTATGTACCAATCTGGAGGTCAACCTCTGACATGGAAATTCTATGGACCCTAAACTAATTCAAAGAAAGGCCTGTTTTTATTGTCATTTTTTAAAAATGGAGATATTATCTAGAATAGCTAGCACAGTAGTGGATATATGATGGAAAACCTTTTCTATTTTGCAAGCTGAGCAGCTTCCGCGTGTGCTGTTTACTACTTCCTAAGCAGAGCATCCTGGACTACCTGGAAGCAAGCCCTTTCAGGAGAGTTTGGCAGCCACGTTGTGCAACTGAAACACCCACTGAGATGGAGAACTAGACCAGGACTCTGAAGCAGCAGATCTTCTGTCAGTGAGAGCTACACAGCTGGAGGAGTGAAGAGCACACCTGGATCAGTCCCTGTGCAAATACTGCTCAGAAATCTCCCATCTGGAGGTCATGGGTACACCCAGATCTACAAGATGTATTTGCACACATTTCATCCAAATGAGGTAAAAAAGTTTTGAACCCTCTTTCTGTGCAGGTTCAGAGAACTAGCTCAGCAATTCTGTTGTGAGCAGGGGTTTTAAAAGTGAGACATCTCATCTTTGCTTTACTTATTATACTTCACATTCACATTAATTCACATCACACATATTAGGTGCACACTTCTGCAATATCTGCATTCAGTAGATAAACTGAGACAAGAAAGCTCCATCCAAAGTCAAAATCATGCCCAGAACGAAGGACAGGATCTGCAAGTATGTAACACGGCTCCCACTGCAAAGCCCCACGGCACCTTTCTTACCCATTCACAAACGCAGCATTTCTCATGGGTGCGTATGATCACAGCAATTACCAACCTAACCTGAACACAACGTCAAACTGAGGTCACTTACTAGCATATAGCTACCCCTTAACTGACCACCTTTTTTTTTCCCCATTTATGTTAAAAAAGCAGGGAATAAGAAATACCATATGCAATCAATGCAGAGTCAGCTGGTAGGACACCATTTCATGTGCCGTCACACTGGACAAAGTTTGGAGGGATGGAACCTGACCAAAAAAAAAGTCATAGTAATACTGCTGGGCCACTCATTTCACATAGTCATGCTTCCAAAAATGCCCTTATTCCGAACTTCTTGTATAAACAAAACAACATGACAAAGATGTCTCCGTGCTCTCCCTCAAGAATCTTGGACAAAATGGCTAACAGAGTATCTGAGCTGTAGTTTGGCTGAAAATAAACAGCTCCTGCTCCAGCAGACAATCCTTTCGAAAGCACACAAACCAGTAAACATTACGGAATGAAGTGAATTAAATATGAAACAAGAGCAAGGTAACCTAGAGGGGCATTTTCTGAACCACATCTAGGTACAACAAGGAATCCAAACTCGAGAAAGCAAGTGGGACTGCAATGGCATTGAAACACTTTGGTACTTCTTAGTTCTTGGCTGCTTCAATGCTTGGAGAGAATCAAAGCGCAATTTCCAAAGAGAGCCCAGACACACTGCAGTTCCACGTTATGGATGTTTCCCCTGCCATTAATCTCTGGTACAAGTCCTCTGCAGAAAGAGCTGTACAGGTCTTCAAGCCAGTCCCACCGCAGAGCTGTTTTCCATCTGATACAGAACCTGCACTCAGTGCTCCAACACATTTTCTCAACCACACAGGAATGAAAGTAGATCTTGAGGGGTTTTGAAACCATGAATTTTTGGGGTGAGCTTAAAAGACTGAACTCATTTTTTCTTTACATGACTATACAGTGATGTGGGGTGTGGTTGTAGGTCGAGAGAGGTTCTCCTTCCCCTCTACTCTGCCCTGGTGAGACCACATCTGGAATATTGTGTTCAGTTCTGGGGCCCTCAGTTCAAGAAGGACAGGGAACTGCTTGAAAGAGTCCAGCGCAGAGCCACAAAGATGATCGAGGGAGTGGAGCATCTCCCTTATGAGGAGCGGCTGAGGGAGCTGGGGCTCTTTAGCTTGGAGAAGAGGAGACTGAGGGGTGACCTCATTAATGTTTATAAATTTGTAAAGGGCGAGTGTCAGGAGGAAGGAGCCAGGCTCTTCTCAGTGACAGCCAATGACAGGACAAGGGGCAATGGGAGCAAGCTGGAGAACAGGAGGTTCAATCTGAACATGAGGAAAAACTTTTTTACTGTGAGGGTGATGAAGCACTGGACCAGGCTGCCCAGAGAGGTTGTGGAGTCTCCTTCTCTGGAGACATTCAAAACCCGTCTGGACACGTTCCTGTGTGACCTGGTCTGGGTGATCCTGCTCTGGCAGGGGGGTTGGACTGGATGATCTTTCGAGGTCCCTTCCAACTCCTAACATTCTGTGATTCTGTGACAACTGAATTCAACAATCGTAAGTCAGTGCTGTAAGACTAAAATTTCTACGGCATTTTTAAGGGCAAAAAACCAAAGTCTGGCAGAAGACAGAATTCCAGTGTTTCTGCCTCAAATGCTTTACTGTCTTTAAAGCTTACATAACAAAAAAGCAGAAGTGTAATTTTCTCATTAAAATACTGAAACTTCATAAATAATTGTGAATGTGAATTAAGATAACCTTAGTGGCAGAGATTCGTTAGGCTTTTTAAAATTATTTTTGAGTTTGAGAAAGCACCAGCATGAAGAAAGCTGTAATGCTTATGTAACATGGAAAAAAATAAAGTGTAAGGGGCTGGATGACCCCTAGTATTGTAAGAATATTATAATCCCTAGGCATGATATTGCTATTAAGAACCTCACTTTCTATAAACACAATCCTAGATAGACTTAAGTCTTTTTTATGTGGCTTCTGCCACAAGACTGTATATAAAATTAGCAGGAGGTAGGTACAACCTTAGAGGAAGACAAACACAGGGTATTCAATACCATAAGAAGGTATCAAGTTCAACTGAGGTTTACAAAATATCAGGTAAAAGCAATGACAGGTCTCTATAGTAATTTTGCAGTTAGTTAAGAGAAGAATCATTCAAAGAATTAAGGACCAAAACTGTGGAATATTTTCTGTGCTATGTTTCCAATGTAATAGAAAAATTCTACATTTTGCCCCCAGATGGAAGAGTGTATTTGGGAATGGATGTTCTTTTCTGTGTACTAAAGCAAAAGCCAGTATTAAACTCCAGAGAAAACATACTTGCAATTTTACTTATGGGTTAGTTACTTCCAACACACTGCTTGCTGAGCTTATAATATCTGTAGGATTTTATGTTCCTTTCAGTCCTCCTCCTCTCCCTCAGAGCTCTGCAATTTTTCTCATCGCCCACGCTCGCAAACTGTGTCTAGTATTTGAGTTTTCTCCTCCTCCTCACACACTTACTCTTTTCAGACATGTATTTGTAAAATATAAAAATTTGAGTAAGTTTTCACTTTTAAAATAGACAAAAGGTATTTCCAAATGCATTTCCAGAACTATGTTTAATAAGAAGGTGCATGTAGCTTATTTGTCCTCAAAGAGACATTACAAACAGAGTAAGAGTTTCAGAAAGTTACTTTTTCTATTATTTAAAGATTTTTTAAGATCTAGCATTTCAGGTTTACCATGTTAAAACTAATTCTACAGAATGTTACCACATATTTTACTAACAGACTAAATTCCTTCTCTTCAGTGTTTAGAATCTAAAGTCGTGATTTGCAGGCCTAATCCCATTAATGTTTTCACTGCATTTGGCAAGAATTTGAAGTATTTCACTGTTTTGCTACTTTATGCAAGAAAAAGGAATGGAAACACAGCAAACAGTTTCATAGCTTCTAAGATGGGCAGGAAACATGCAGCTGAACTATTTCAGTTAGACTTTGACATCTAAAATAGACATTATTTCCCTCCAAACATGCATATTTTTGACTGCAAGTTTAAAATGCATCAAATGAAAATTAGAAATACTCTCCCAAAATACTTCCTTTTGATTAAGAATGCTTGAGAAACTGAAATAAAGGGAGGAAAATCATCAGGAGCTATCTGATATGACCTAATTTATAATAATGTAGTTGGGTCAAAATGTCAGAACCATCCCCACCAGGTTTCCTCACTACACAAACAAGTGTTTTTAGGAGGTTTGCTCTTGTAAAAGACACGCTACATTATTCTTACCATACATGCTGTACTCCAGATATCAGCAGGTGTACTGTAACCTGCTCCTATCAAAACCTCTATGGATCTATATTGTCTTGTCTGGATGTCTTCTGTGAAGTGTTTATGCTAAAACAGAAAGAAGCACATTAATGGAAAACATGAACAGTAAAAAGGCCTGTTCTAAACAGTGACGGGTAAACAGCTAAAATCATGTAGGTATACTTACCACCCAGCAGGCATTCCCCAGGTCAGCAATTTTAACCCTAATTTTATCTGCATTTCTTGGGTCCAGTGGATTTACGAGTAAATCAGCAGCACGAGTTTTTGCTGGCACAAGTAAAATGCAGAATAGTTAGTATTCTGAACATACTATTCATTATCTCTAAAGCAGTTTTGCCTTGACACTTTATCCAGTTTTGCAATACATTGAAGACATCAAAATAATTTGCTGAATGTTATGAGAAATTAAAGCAATATAAATAGGATTTCTTATGTTGATTTCTAAATATCCTCACACATTTCAAGTGCAAATTTTCTGCATCCTTTAACTGCCAAATGCCTATTATTAGAATATCCAGAGGAGCTTCTAAGCAAAAACAGTGCATATGTTTCCAAGAATCAAACAGAAAATGTTAAAATTCAAACTTCAAGAACTCCACACGAAAGCTATGTTCTGGGAACAGTTTGGTTGAGAAAATAAAATACATTCTGCACCTCCATTCTTGGCTAAGGCAAATCAAGTTTGGCTGGATTTTATTTTTTTTTTTTAATTTTGTCCCAAGGGGAAAAAGAGTCACCAAAACCTGGCTGGTTCAAGAGCCTAGGGGAGTGTCACCCATGACACAGATAATTCAGTGTTGAATCAAAGTTCTCGGAAGGTCCTATTTGCACTGAGTATGATCCAGACTAAAAAGGCAGAACTTCAACCTGATTAATCCTACAATCTTTAGAGGCTCCCGGGACAGTGACAACCCTAACATACAACAGCAGAGGACAGCTGCTTTTCTTTGTTATGCCACACCACCTCCTAAATCCTAAATTGCACTGGAAAAAAAAGCAGATTGACTTGAACACGAAAGATACAACCAGATACCACAAATCACATTGCAGCAGCAGGTTCATCTCATTTTCCTTGTTCCAAAGCTATGAAGACTAAATTGGAAGCTGGTGGTAAGATAAGAAAGAGGTACTAGATCCAAAAGGCAACTGGGACTCCAAGGGGGACACCATGATCTGTTAAACTGGCACAAGAACTGGAAGAGGAAAATACAGCACACGTAGGACAAGGAGAGAAAATACAGGATGTTTAATGGTGAGTTTGGAGTGACAGAATTCTGATGAGGATCTTCAACTGCTGGGACAGCAAGCCTGAATGGGCCATCGGGCACTGAAACACTGGCCTACCAGAACAGAAAGTGGCAGGATCCACCCGGGGAGAGAAGGAAAGAAAAGACAGGACTACATGGGAGAAGGGGCAGTGAGCTCAACAAAGCAGTCCTCCAAAAAAGCTGGAACTGAGTCAGAGATTGAAGTTTAAAAAGAAGCACCAATACTGGGCATAACAGTAAAATATACTGAGAGAATAAGGCTGCAATCCAGCACTTGAAAGACAGGAACTAGTAAGTTTATTATTAAAGTCTACCCTTAGGAGCATGCTGCGTAGTACAGGCTGATTTTTTTAAAAAACACAATCACATGCATTATTCAAGAAATAACAGAAACTTTCTCAATTCAGTAGCCCTGGCAAAAAAGGACAGTGCTAGATAAATACTTCCCACATGTCTTACTGAAGGTGAAGGACTGGAGTAAATAAAGCAGAATGAAGGGGGGGAAAAAGCCTCATCAGTAAGACACGTGAATCTGACATGAGAAAACAGCTTTCTTCAACCTGCTAACAGAAGGACAAGGTAACAGGCAGATGCCTACTCTTCTGTGTTCTTCTCATGAACTCATGAAGTTTTTGTCCCACAGTTTCAGAGATATGAATATGAGACCTTGAATTCTGAATCTGATGAAAGCAGATCATTCACAACTGAAAGCAAAGTCAGAGCATACTTTTTAGCAAGTACTCTCAAAAAGCATCCAAAGGAGCTCAACCTGAGCACAGTATTAGTGAGCATTTCCAATTTTCAGTTGTGTGTGTGTCTCAGTTTCGTTAAACTGAGAAATGTCACCTCCTCTCCTCAGTCTCAGCCTGACAGTACGCTCAGCAAACATTCACACACCGGAATGAGGAGGAGAGTCGTGGGGAAATTAATAGATCGATCTTAAGGGCATTTAGTCACGCAGTGAAAACTTGAAAGAGATACAAACTTAATAGCTGCTCCTCCACTGAGTGCAGATTGGTCTGTGCACTGAATGGGGCAAGAATCCTGAAAAAATAAGCTAAGATCATGTTACTTAATCCTGTATAGCAATGCCTAGAAAGAGAGGAACAAATACAGTTTACTTCTAGACAGGAAAAAGGCACTAAGCGGAAAAAGTAGCAACTTTTAAAATATTGAATAGCCTATATAACTCTTGTATCTTTCTTGTTTCTAAATACCTTAATCTGTTTCATTACTGTCTAATCCAATATTATTATTGATGCCATTAATACGAATAACACTCAGCTTTTCCTCTTTCTGCAGAAGAAGAGAGCTATGGCAGAATTTACTGTCCTTCTTCCTTCTTTGCACAAAAGGCTTGTACACTGCTGCTGATGAGGTAGCATCAAGGAGGTTTGTTTCTCCAGCGACGGGGAGAAGCTGCTCCCGCGATGACAAAACCAGCTTCACACTCTGGAGGCACGAGAATTTTACCTGCCACCCTGGGCAAACAGCAGTAGCAGCTTTCTGCTGGTGCACTGCCAGCAGCACAGAGAAAGGGGCTGCGAGGCATCTGGGAACCTCCTGCACATGGCTAAAGGAACAGTGTAAGGAGATGGACTGGAAGACTTACTAGCCTGGATCCTGACATTTGCCAGAAATACAGCTCTATCCAGTTGTGTTTGATTTCACATTTCTTACCTATCTGCAGATTACTTCACCTGTCAGTCTTTGTAATAAATTCTGTGAATTGCTCTTTTAAAGTCTTAAACCAAGAAATACGCTCGGCTGTATTTTTCAATACATCTCTATTTAAATGTAGTGACTTCATCTAAGACAATATTGATGCAGGCTTGGTGGTGTTCTCCTAAGCTACCTCATTTTCTTCTATCTGCTTACAGATTTAGTCTCTCAGTATTTCCTTTAATAAAGTTGAAACCCATATATTTATCATTTAGCCACTGGCACTATAAATAAAACCTATGCGTAATACTCTGGAGCTATTTAATTCAATGGCAAAAATCCAGCTCTTTCCAGTGACACCAAGATTCCACCTTCCATGTCTTCAATAAACAGGATTATAAAAGTTTTGGATCTGAGCCATTTTAGTGGCTAGAACTTCAATGTCCAAAATCACACTGAATACTGAAAAAGCCATAGTGAGCTACGGGTTGGCAACATGTCTGACAGAGACAAAGAATTCATCTTGTTGACTTTTAAGAAAAGGTTAAGAACAGAACTGTTTGAAACAGAAATGAACCGTTAATGAATGAAAATGTAGCGTATTACAGAATTTTTTAATATGACTGAGAAAAGATGGAACAAGAAATAAAAGCTAAAACCCGCAGCCAGAAATATCTAAACTTGCTACAATTCTTCTGAAACAGCTCCAAGTACTGACCAGGGGAACACACTTCAACCACACTGCATTTGTTATCATTTCATTTGTCCATATCAAGTGTAGGTGGTTTTTTGTAAAACACGTTTTAAGCCCAACATAAAGGTTACTGGGCTTAATAAATGGTGCGTTACTGGCTTGTTACAAAAGGAAGTCAGGTTACATGATCTTCTGATCACCTTCTGCTCTTAAACTATGGGAACAATGCTTACTTGCAATTATGAACTTCCTTTTCTTTTTCCTGTGTAGACCGACCTGTCAATGCAAATATTTCATCTACAGTAACTTATCTAATATTCGTCAAAACAAGTTCTACAGCAGAAAAAAATCACAGTTCTGCTTTCCTCTTAGGAAAATGCAAGATGGTAGATTTGTTTGAATTTAACAAGAATGCTCTGTGTTGTGTTCTGTCGAACTCCCAGGTTTGAACGCAAAAAAAAAAAGCATCCTATTTACTTAAAGTACGCTTAGCTAATCTATTGCCTTTAATGAGACTATTACAACTGTCAGCTGAGTGTTCAGTGTAGATAAAACTAAGAAGCTGAAATCTGCCAGCATTGAAAAAAGGGTTCCCAGTAGCAGGCTGCAGCTGTAAACTAACCCTAGCCATGGATAATCTGACCCCATATCCCACCTCCCTCTCCAGGTCTGGGGAATGCCCACAAAGGAGAGCATTTGGGAGCACTCTGCACAGATTTCTCTGACTGCAGAGGCTGGCACACAGGCATCACCTTTTCAGTGGGCACTCTTCAGACTCAAGCATGAAGCAAGCCAGAGCATTGCTGCCTACCCATAGGGCTTGGTACTGAATTTTCACCGAAATACCTCAAACAAATAAAAAGCAGAATCTACACGTCACTGAACACAGGTAAAGCATATCCAGAAGGTTTAACTCCGCTGCTCATTCTACCTAAGACATCACCTACAGCTCCAAGAGACTGCAAGCATGCTATATGCCCCTAAGGGGAATACTTACTTTTTGGCAAATCCCCAGTGCTTGAAGCTGAAACTGTTCTGCTCCTGTCATGAGATGGGCTGCTCTCTTCTCTTTCGGTTACAGTTGATCCTTCGGAAACAGCAGAACCACAGGCTACAGATTCCAGAGCTCCAGAGAACACTGAAGCTGAAAATTCAGTGAACTGTGACTCGGGAATTTTATGACGTCCATTTGGCAATTCACCATTAAACTGTTCATAGGAGCTGCTATAAGAGTAATCACTTTTTGCATTTGGCTCATCAAGATTATATTCCTCTGGATTTGGACATTCTTCCTCTTCCTCATCTTCATCTTCAATCTGTTGTTCCAATAGGAACGGGCCGTTCACAATATGGCCATTTGTTTTGGGGGATTCTATCCACTTAGGGTCTGTAGGGTCAGCATTGACAAGTTCCTGCTCAACGTCATCATCTTTTTCAGTGTTTTCTTTCTCTGTGTCTTCTTTTTCATCCTGATCTTCTGTTTCACCTGAAAATTTCACCAAGCAACACATTAGATCACGCATCAATGTGCCATTTGAAATTAGGCATTCATGACTTTTAACTCTTCAGTGATTACTTGACTTCTGACACATCACACAAGGTATGTCAGAATATCACTAAAGTATCTGAGTATCATTGAAGCGTGCAAAGACCTTAAAAATCTAAATTAAAGGCAAAAGAAAAAACGAATAAGGCTGTTGAAAAAATAAACAATGGGAAGTGGTTCAGGCGGGAACAATTCAGAAAAGAATGTTATGGAGGGAAGATATATGTGGTTCTGAAAGCAGGCTTTACAAATCTGTAACTCAGTCTGTGTCAAACAGGGAGTCATCACAGAAGTAGGAAAATTCTCAGTAAGAACAGAACAAAACTAAAGTAAACCAAACCAAATCAAACGACAGTCTCAGTAGTTACATTTTCAGTAGAATTGGAGAGAGTTGAGAAGAAAAGCAGAGAGGCCAGAAGAGAGCTGGACCACAACAATTACCCTCTAAACCACTGGGACTAAACAAGAACTTTAACATGACATCTTAAAAATTTTAGCAAAGCAGCTGCTTATTATTACCTGAATAGATCATTACAACAACATTGTAAAAAGAACAGGGGAAAGCAAGGATGGCTTTAACTACAGTAATGTTACAGAATACAAATTAATCTTATTTTTCCTCTCTCTCACCAAGACACCTGGTTATGCTGCTTCATGTGCTATGAGAACCGACTGTTCCGTTGAATTTTCTATGTGCTCTTTTGTGAGATTTGATAGCTAGACTGGTACTGATGTTTTTATTCTCTTCTACAGTAGGTTGGACTTTTCCTTGTTAGACTTTGTAGTTACGATTTTACCAGCAGGACAGAATGAAACTCGATGATCTTGGAAAGTTTGGAGACTTTGCTCATTGTATCGGATGCAATGCTGCAATTACCTTCCCTGCTAAAATAGTAAAATCAGGGTCAATAAAAGCAGGTAATACTAACCATCATCATTTCCAGGTTCTTCATCTACTACCTCTTCTATATCAGCTGTTTTTAGTTTCACCTCTGGGTGGTACTCATCTTCTTGTTCATTTGATGGTACAGCTGAGGTTACATTTTCTTCTATTTTTTTCCTTTCAGCTTCTCGCTCTAGTTCTTCTATTTCCTGCAGGCGTTTTTCTAACAGCTCAGCTTGTCTCTTCTGTTTTTTCTTCAGTTTTTTCTTTTTGTTTTTGGATATTTTTCCAACCTAAAATATTAATACAAACAAAGGGAAAAAAACAATTAATCTCAAGGCATCTCACGCTAAATTCACTTGCAATAAGATTACTTTTTATTTTGAAATATCAGATGGGAATAAGTTGCTTCTTCCATTTTACTTCAAATCAAGAATGAGGTAGGGTTATACAGAGCAAAAAAAAGCTATCAAAAAACTACATAGTTTTTCATCTTTTTACATGGTCGGTTGTTGAATACAAGAGTAAAATACATCTAGGATGCCAGAGTAAAATTCCTATGATCCTATAATCTTGACTAGCACAATAATCTTAATCTAGATCCACAGATGATATTGCATGTGGAAGATATTCTGCTATCACATCTAGTAATTTACATGTAAATTTTATACATTATTTCTCTCTCTGTACAATGCAGGCAATGACCAGCTGAGAAAAATGATACAAGCAAGCCAGATCAAAAATGGTAAAGAATCTTAAACAAATCCTGTGCTGTTCAGCTATTTCCCTGTGAAAGGAAGGCATTTTTATTATTCACTTCTAGCCCAAAACATATGAATCACAAACAACAGATGGCCATTACGAAAAGTTTCACATTTTATATAACATAAAGATTGAAAAACTCAGGTACAGTAACAAGGAAAAGAAAAATTAACACATCTGATCTAGGATTGAAACAGTTCCTTTTATTTTCAGTTGCTTTAACTGAATTTTGACTTCTATTTTTACTATTTGATAAATCAGATCTATCTAGTTTTCATTCATTGTTTCGATATGTACAGTACGAAATCCTCACATAATTCAAAAATAAAGTAGGAACAAAGAGAAATATTTTTTCAAAGGTTTATCTTTAAATCCTGTTACCTTCAAAAGAAGCTACGGGACAGTCAAAACTAGACAGTTAATTTGACAATCCTGTTTATTTTCATCCATGTCGTATGCCCAATGAAATTATATACGTTCTGTACAGACAGACAGGAAGCAGTTTTGATCTTAAATGTTTCTAAACAGCTGTATTTTCAGTGGTTATTTCCTATATGTATATGGCATAAGACCTTTCAAACCTCATAAAAAAACCTCTCCGTTAAGGCCTTGATGATTAAGGCCTTGAAGTCCTTAAGCTATCTGCAGTGCGTGATATTTAGTGCATGCACATATTTTTGTAAGGATCTGAACAGAATGGCTCATTCCTCGAGAGATGAAAATGGCAATGTTTCACTTTCTTTGACATAGCTATAGAATTATAAGTCTATGAGTTTCCATCAGATAAATACTGTGCTTCGAACTGGTAAGGCCAGAGACATTAGAAGAAAAGTGTTCTTTGAAAAATAAAAGCTTTATTCAAAGGAAGCTTTTAAAAACGGTAGAGACTACCAACAGTCTAATACCTACTAATACCTACAGAAACACAGCAAATAAGATAGTCAATTTGAATTACATAACAATACTTACAGGCTTTTGTTGTGGAGCTGTACTCACTAAAAAGAAAAAAAAAATAAAGGTATATTTTTATAATAGCAACTCTATAAAAGCAGAAAGACTAGAAATCATGTAAAAATATTCTTAACTAAATATAAGCAGTGATTATTTTTTTAATGTCATATTTTTTACTCTTTACAAGTACCTGCTGCCTGAAATCATTTGATGTCTCCGTTAGAGCATCTGGAATTGGAAGGAGCTAGCATCAATTTCTGTTCACTCTGTTGTGCTTGGTGGAGAGTTAATCAAAGTCAGAAAGGAAAGTCTGAATCAGTAAAGAGTGGACAGAAAACATTCAATGACTGCAGAGTTGTCACAGATGAGATGTAAGTAGTCAGCTGACTAAGCAGGTACAGACAGATTTTAAGTGGTTCAGGGAATATCAACAAAGACTACCGTGTTGCGCTCAACAGAAAAGTCAAATATTCATGTTTCCTTCCTTCTGAAACAAGGCAGTCTGACTGCTAGGACCAAAGGCATGAAAACGTGCCTGTGGGACAAAGCACACCACTGCAGAAAAGGCATCTCCAGCACGAACTCTTCCTGAGCATCTCTCAGAAGGACCCCATCAAAGACTGGACGTGATGATATTACAACGCTAACTGTGAAAATGCACAGAACAGCAATGCAAGCCAAAATATCAAACCAAAAATCAAACCAAATAAAAATAACCAAATATGGGAGACAGAGGTAAAGTGGAAGTGAGAAAGAGGAACTGAAGAGAGGAGGAGAACCCGTCACAAACTTCTTTAGACCCATAGGCATATGGCAAATAACAAATGCAAAATAAAAAACAGAGACAGTTGAGACTTCAGTTCTTTTACAGGTTCAGCTCATGCTGCTAAGTTCATGGAAAAAAAATGCTTGTCTGCCCCTTAAAGGGCAAGGTTTTCCAAAAGGCTGACTTAAGGTTCTTAAACTTGAGTACCATCACTGCTCTAAAAAGGGGAATTACGCAGAACCTACTCTTGAAATGCTGTAAAGAAAACACATCTTCAACTCCTATGTGGAAATCCATAGATATAATTACAATTTGCTATGAACAAAGTGCGATAAGAACTCCATCAATATATTCCTTAAAATAATATTTATGTTAATGTCAGAAAGCAATATAAAGGCTGCACGAACAAAATCAAGTTACTTCCCACACAAATAACATATAGCCTTTAGCTATGTGATCACTCATTATGTAAAATTCAATGCAATATATTCATGATTTATAAGATTTTGCATTTTAACGTCTATATTACTGTGCAGTATTTATGGATTTGGACCACAGTATTTGTTCCTGATACAGCAGGTATTTTATTATACCTCTGACAATATTACAATGGGATTTAAATGTTGGTATTTCTCCACTGCCTGTAGCTGATGTGCTGGATTGGCAAATAAATAGCAACCATGGTACTAAAGATCGTTAGAAAAGCCACATTTCCTCCTTGCTTGTCTTTATCAATTGCTGTGAACTTCTTCACCTTGGTTTCTCCTAACTAAACATAGCGTACAGTTCCTATCTAAACTCTTGGCAAGTTTAACATAAAACATTGCAGATAGAGTGCTAGGGAGAAGGCTTTATCGTTAATTCAGCTGGGCAAAACAAATTCCATTTTCAAGGGTGAAAAACTATGGACTCTTAAGACTTTGCATTCTGAGAATAAGTTCTAACTGACGAGAGGGCAGATAGTTTCACAAGGGTGTTGATGAACTTGTAATGGAATTAGAGACATAATTTAGATAAGACTAACAATTATTGTCAATATTAGAGATGCAGGCTCCAGTGTGGCTAAAAACTTCAATGTCCAAAACTGAGAAGCATTACCCTGATAGTTTTCAGGCAGGAGTAAGAATTAACCAGACATGCATTTTTCACACACAATTATTAAAAATGTGAATTTTCATTAAATAGAATATTGTTAGTGTTAACATACCGATGGAACTTTACTACATTACGTTTCAATATACTGTTATACCTGCTGAGCCAGAGGGAGGAGGAGCACCAGCTTTCTGCCATTCGGTAGCTTCAGCAGCCATTCTACGAACATAGGCATCGTCCACGCACATCAAAATGTTTTCTGGCTTTATATCTGTATGAATGATCTTGCACTTGCTGTGTAGATAATCTAGACCTTGAAGTACCTAATTACAAAAGGATTTTTAAAAAAATTATTTTCATGACCCAGACCAAGCTAAATATATTTATTATTAGTACAGAGAAGTTCAACCAATTGCCTGCAGTCCATATGTGGCCTGACAGGGTAATTTATTTAGCTCATAAATCCAGTTATTGAGACATTAATAAGTGAAACGCTGGCTGGATGAGTTGCCTTGATGGCAGCAACCTGCTCTTAGACTTGCATGTCCCAAGTGCTCTTTAGCTGATCTGCACATGAGTAAAAAACCATGATAGATCTTCCTTTGAAAAAGGAATTTGGCTGCTCAGTCAGAAAAGCTGATTCACTCTGGTTCACTGTTTAAGAGACAGTTATTCCAAATAAAACACTGCAAGAACTACATGCTGTAACCCAAGACTGGCTACTGAATAACCTTTTTAAAATTTATTATAACAAAAAGCAAAACAGGAAATGTGTTGCTGGGATGAAATGCTAACTACAGCTTTCTTTAGAATTCCAACAGTAATTCAGCTTTTAATGTGATCAAGACATCACGTAAGGATTAGTCTACCTGTGTTTGTCACATGTATTTCTCCACTAATGTTTCATACTCTCTGCAGCTAAATTCTGCTAACTCATGTAAAACTGTGTATCTAAACTCTTAAAAATGCATTCAGGGATTAAAATGAAAGCATAATTTTTGCACAGTGAAAAAATTTGTCAAATTCTCACTGGAATAGAAATATAATGGTTTGTATGATACTAAAAGTATTTTAGGTAAGACCTAGGTATGATAAACCATGGAAATCCATTATTACAATTATTCAGTACAGAATAACATCACAGCAGAAACTAAGCTATTGGTACGATCACCTAAAAATATTGTAGAAAAATAGCAGCAAGAAAGAAAAAAAAGCAGAGATATAACTGACCCTTCTTAAAAGACCTCTTCTGATTTTTAGAGACTGTTCTACAGAAGGAAACAGGCCTCCAAACTCATGAGTTCCAGCTACAGGAACATCAGCAAGCTCTGTGCTCTCAGGATCCTTTAAGACGTAACCAGCTAGGCTGAACTTCAAAAGCAATCCACGTTGGTTCAAAACAGGAGCAGCAGAACACGAAGACGTTCATCCACCAGCCCATCCCAAGGCAGTAGCAGGCTGGTACATCTGTCCAGCACTCCAGGTAGCTCAAGCAGCGTGTGTGATACTCACATTCAGGATAACGTACCCTAGGAACACCTCAAGGGCATGGCTCTGCTTCCTCTGGTTCTGGAGCTAGACTGGGACAGCAACCTTTCTGAAAAGCTTTTTTTCTATGTCTTTACATAAAAACTGGATGTTCATTGGAGCAGGACTCGGCATCAGTGCCAGTGGTACACCTAAAAAACTGTTGCATTCTTGAAAGTCTGGATTTTTTTTCCTGCAGATCCAAAATATGCTTGACTACTTGCCAAAGGAACTAAAAGAACATACAGTATGTCTCAAAATAAGAAATGTTAAAGACAGACTGGTTTATACTGGGAAGGTAGATAGTGGTTAAGTGACCTCAAATTTTAGAAGAGGCATTAACAGCAACACAAAGAGATTATAACAGGCTCTTCCCCTCCCCACTACACTGCAGACCACCTCAGAAATTACCACTGAACGTCTGTAATCCCGAGGCCAAGGAAAAAAAAGATTCCAGAGTTCACTGAAAGTCATACACATTCAGAAGAAGAAAATCAAAACCAAGACTGTTCCACTCAATATGTAGAAGTGGAATTCATGTGAAATTAGTTTTGGTATCTCCCACTCTAGAAAGATCGCCTTTCCCCCTTTGATGTAACAGTGTCAGGGTGACAGCTTTGTCTTTAATTGCGCTGAGGAGTATTTTTGGAAAAACAAACACACACAAAGCAAAACCAGATGATTTTCTAGAATCTCAAGCAGTTCCATGACTTTATCATAAGGCCCATTCTGCTAGAATTTTATAATTAGAAATAATGTTCTCAGCTGTCTTAAAATGTGGATCAGACTGCTTCATCCTAAAAACCACTAAACCAGTAAGGAAACATGTACTACGTGGACATGCTTTGCACTGTTCTCTGAGATGATGGAGAACAGGGAAAACACTCCTAGTTTTTATTTATTTGTCCACTGAAACAGGAGAAAACCAAAATGTGCAATGTATTGTGACTGAAAAATTACGACAGATCCTGTTACTACAATCAAAAACGTAAATTAGAAGGCTGTATTTTCCCCTTGTAAAGGCCACATGTTTACTTTCACATCAAGAAAGTTTCTAATAGTAACGTTCTGTTTCATTCAATGAACCAGATCATACTGACCCATTAAACTGATTATTTACTATCACAGAATCACAGAACGTTAGGGACTGG
>NW_010169534.1:0-10498 GCF_000695765.1 Mesitornis unicolor
CCAGCTCCTCATATTCTGGGATTCTGTGAAATAGGAAGATGTGTGTTAAAAAATTGCTGCTTTTGCGCAGGGTTTGGTTTGTGAAGTTGGGTTGGCTGTTTTTATTACATTTCCTTATTGATAGGAAAATAATCTCCATTGGGCATCCATCCATGCATGGTAAAGAAGAAATGATGTCTCGAATTCGGGACTTTTTGTCCCTGCTGGGGTGAAGCGATGGTTTCTCTATGTACAGCAGCACAGTTAATTCCTGGCCATGGAGATGTGAAGACCTGGGCAGTAGAAACTCATCCCAATCCTTCGCTCAGCCGAGCAGCTCCGGCCGGGAAAACCTCCCCGTCAGCCTCCCTAAACACAGACATCACCGCCTGCATTTCCCACCCTCATTAGCTCTGCAGAAAAGGATGACTAATTATAATTAGCCCGTGCTGCGCTCAGCGTGGCTCTGCTGCGTGCTGGGCCCGGGAGCGGAGCCAGGCTCCCTCAATGGTGCCCTCCGCTGCGGGGCTGTCTGGGACGTGCAGGCAGGTCCTGTGTGTCCCCCCCTAAATTTCACCCCGTGGGGTGCCCCTCTGTGCCTCAAGTTGTGCCAGGGTAGGGTTAGATTGGATCTGAGGGGAAATTTCTTCACTAAAGAGTGGCCAAGCACTGGCAGGGGCTGCCCAGGGCAGTGGTGGAGTCCCCAGCCCTGGAGGGGTTCACAAACCGTGTGGATGTGGCACTTGGGGCCATGGTTTATGGCCATGGTGGGGTTGGGTTGACGTTGGACTGGGTGATCTTGGAGGGCTTTTCAATCCTTAATGATCCTGTGAAAATAATTAAAATACCAAGTGATCTGAATTTCAGTCAGTGCATAAATAAATGTGCACAGGGGACAGGCAGGAGACTGCATGCTCTGAAAAGTTCCCTTTGTAGTCATTTCCCCCAATTTTTTGGCCTGAGCTTCATTCTCTGCTGTTATTTTTGAATATTTGGTCCATTATTCATTAGGATGGGATTTGTTTCACCTCTCTTTAGTTTTAGAGTCTGGTATTTGGTCTCGGCTCTCTGTACCTCTGCAGTCAGCGTCACAAGGTGGTCACAAATTACCCGTCCTGTTGTGCCTCCGAAAGTTCAGGCCACTAAAACCTGAATGTAGGTGCTTCATTTTAAGTAGGTAAGTTTTGGAAACCTTTCACCCCGGTCTTTCTGTGCCTGTTCTGTGCTGTGTGCAGCAGAGGTGTGAGGATGCTGGTGGTTAGAGGATGCTGATGGTCCAAGGATGCTGCAGGTACCGGTGCCGCTGATCAAACTCCACATTTCACACTGGGATGTGAATTCCCATTTTGGGAATGCTGCTGGTGCTGTTCTGCTTCGCCTGCTTCCCAACCTGTGCTGTGCTTAGTGCCAGAAGGCTGAGCATATGTTCACAGGGGCGTTATCAGGAGAAATTGGTTGGTGATGCTGGGATTTACAGTCTCCCAGTGAGCTCTGGTGCCCGTCAGGGTGGAGAAGACACTCCTGAAGGCACTTTGCAAATACACCGTGTAAAGTGGGTGTATCTGAGCTCGAGGATGGGGATTTGGCTCTTTATTTGGACATTTCTTCCCTGAGGCTTCAGCAGCCACAGAAGTGCATGGCAGGGACCCAAGGTTTTGCAGATGAGGGTGAGGAAGTGCGAGCAGGAGGAGGAGGTGCCATTTCTGGGAAGAACACGTATTTTCTCACCAACTCCAGTGAAGGGCAAAGGCTGGGACCTGGAGCACGAAACTTCCTCTGGCTCTGGCAGGGAAATTGTGCTTTGCTGTGGCTTCTCCCATCGCCAGCAGCTCGTGGTGCTCCATTGGAGTCGATGAGAGGTTGGTTTTTTGGGTTTTCTTATAAATGTTTCAGCAGAATTTGAGGCATTTCAGCCTGTGCCCGTCACTTCTTGTCCCAGCACCACGTTCGGGGCTGGTTGCTGTCAGCAGTGGTGTGGATGTGGGGTGAATTCTGCTGCTCATCTCGCCCCGATGCCTCTCGGGAGCATTTGGCGCCCAGGCTGGTTTTCATTCAGTGCCATGCTCCGCTTGGAGCCCGTGTACCCTCATTACCATCCCGGGGACGTGGGAAGCCGAGGAGAGCTCGGTTTAACAAAGATATCTTCATTTCAGCGCCTCTGGAGAGCTGTGGCTGCGGTGCGTGCCTGAGGGATATTAAAGAAATCAGATTGTCACTCGTGTGTGGGTGTGTAGCAGGCTGTGCTGGTAATAAATAAACGTGTCACCAGGTGAATTAAATCTGCTCCTTACCAGGAAAGAGTCTCCTTAGAAATAGCTGTTTTCAGCTGTTTCTCAGTATTTTTAAGCTCAAATCTATGCAGTTTAATGATTCTCCTTCTGCCTGGGGTCTGCAAGTCAAGGTGCGTGGTTATTTAGTCCAAGGCTGTGAAGCATCATCAATTCCTGCTTCCTCCTCTGTACCCATCTGGGTAATTAAGAGGCAGTTTGTAATCAGCAATTAAGGACAGAGCAGGTATTTGGAGTAAGTTTCCCGTTTCTATGGGCTGGGGCTGTGGTGAAGCCCTGGGTACCACCGAGCCTTCCTGCTTGGGTTTCCAGTACAAATATTGGAGCATCTCTGCTGATATTTCAGTGAGGAAAAACACTGGGGCTGTTTTAAAGCCTGGGATTCTCCGTTCAGACCCTGATTCTCATTCACCTCAGCAAACAACCTCCCCTTGTGGACAGGGTTAACCAGAAGGGCATTGCAGCTTAATTTGGGCCCTTCAACAGCACCGGAGCCTTCTGGAAAGGTATTGCGTAGCTTAGCTGCCTTTTTTCCCCCTCTTTTGTTGATATTTACAGTGTCAAGGTCATAAAAGGAGAATTAAGGAGGGGTGTGGGAGGGCTGCGTGCCCTGAGCTTTCCTGCACGGGGGAGAGGAATTTGCTGCTTGCAGGAGCGGATTTCCCAGGAAGCGCAGTGTGCAGCTCCCAGGGTGTCCTGGATGTGCACAGCCTCTGCTCACGGTACCCGGCTTAATCTTCCCTGAATCCATCAGCCAGCATCCTCTGGTAAAGGCAAAATATTCCCGTTAACTCGGGGAGAGAGGTTTATGGTCAAGTAGTGAGCGACTTCCACGGCATACGCTGCTAAAATGTGTGTGTGTTATTCTAATATCAGCGTGAGCTGAGTTTTCTCTGGATTTTCTCCATCTCTTTTGGCAGCGAGGGAGGGATTTTGGGAGGATTCAGAGGTTCGGTCTCCTAAATGTCCTTGTGGCATGGGTAACCTGGTCGGCTTCCAGCTGCTGGAGTTTATAAGCACCCATCAGAGGGCTTTGGGATGAAATACAAGTTTCCTCTGTTTACTGTCTCTGTGCACCGGGGGTGGATGTCTCGGAGGGCGAGCAGGTGAGGGAGCTTGGAGATGAAAAGACTAAATTAAGGATGTATTTGTGGATAAACAGAAGCCATTGTGTTGTCATCAGGTGAGACACCCTGTGGGAACGGGGAATAAAGACAACAGAATCACAGAATCACAGAATGGCTCGGTTGGAAAAGACCTCTGAGATCATCACGTCCAACCGCTCCTGTCTACCCCCTAAACCATATCCTTAAGTACCTCGTCTACCCGCTCTTTAAACACATCCAGGGATGGTGACTCCACCACCTCCCTGGGCAGCCTGTGCCAGCTTCTGACGACCCTCTCAGTAAAGAACTTCCTCCTTATCTCTGACCTGAACCTCCCTTGGCACAGCTTGGTGCCGTTTCCCCTTGTTCTATCCCCCATCACCTGGGAGAAGAGACCAGCACCCACCTCTCCACAAGCTCCCTTGAGGCAGTTGGAGGTGGTGCTGAGGTCTCCCCTCAGCCTTCTCTTCTCCAGGCTAAACAAGCCCAGTTCCCTCAGCCGCTCCTCATCAGGCTTGTTCTCCAGAGCCCTCCCCATCCTTGTGGCTCTTCTCTGAACACGCTCCAAACAACCCTGGGAGCCAGAGAGAAATCCACGCTGGAGCAAACCCTTTGGGCGATGGATTCACTGCTGGTGTCCTGGCACACCCTATGGATGAGGAACCAGACGTTTCTGTGTATGGGTATCTGTGTATGTGTGATACAGGTGGAATTTTCCAGAAATTTAATATTCATCGTCTTACAGAGGTTAAAACCAGCGTCCAGAATTGCCTCGTCATTTCCCAGCATAGGCATTTTCAGCAAGTTGACTTCTCTGCGTTAACACCACTTCGCTCAGTTCACGTCTGGGTGCGGTGTTAGGTCGTGTGCGTCGTGGAAAACTCCCCGCTTTACTGGGAGAGTTTATTAGAAGTGAATTAAAAACCATGCGAGGAAAGCCGAGGTCTCCCAAGTGTCAGAGGCTCTGGTGTGTGCTGGAAACGTCAACGCGCCGCTCGTAAGCAGGGCCCAGAAAGTGCAGTTTGGGGCTTTATTTGGAAAAAGTAACCCAGTAGGAACGTTTATGGGAGAGTTCAGACGTTTATTGGTCTGGTGTACACCTTCAGGACTGCTTTTGGGATGGCTGCAGTAAAAAAGAATAAACCTGAGCGTGCTTTTGGCCAGGCCTCGCTGCGAGGAGTGAAGTTGGTGTTGCTGCAAAGCTTGGGGTCATTTCCCTGCTTGTAGCAATTCATATTATTATATTGGTATCATATCATCTATCATCTATATCATCTATATCCCGTGTCGTATCCCCTATCCCATCCCCTATCCCATATCGTATCCCCTATCCGATATCCCATCCCCTATCCCATATCCCATCCCATATCCCATCCCCTATCCCATATCCCATCCCCTATCCCATATCGTATCCCCTATCCCATATCGTATCCCCTATCCCATATCGTATCCCCTATCCCATATCCCATCCCCTATCCGATATCCCATCCCCTATCTGATATTCCATCCTATATCCCATCCCCTATCCCCTATCCCATCCCCTATCCCATCCCCTATCCCCTATCCCATCCCCTATCCCATCCCCTATCCCCTATCCCATCCCCTATCCCATCCCCTATCCCCTATCCCATCCCCTATCCCATCCCCTATCCCCTATCCCATCCCCTATCCCCTATCCCCTATCCCATCCCATATCCCCTATCCCATATATCATATCATAGATCATATCATATCTTTATTGTATTTACTGATTATATTATTTCTGTTTCATACCAAGCTGTCTGGTGGGGCCTGTGCCATGTAAATGCTGATGTATGTGTTGGGTCTGGTGTCTGTAGCGCTGTACAATGTCCATCCCAAGGAGGAGGAGGGAGCTGATGAGGGCCGCCCAGGTGAAACACGAGGACACATTTGGGGTTAGGACACAGCAGGGGCGAGCAGTGCTGCTGAGGATGGGTTTTTGAGGAAGGGAGCCAAGGCGGAGGTGTTTGCTCAGCGGCCACGTGGGAGTGTGTGGTTAAATCCCAATGCCTCATACTCGGCAAATATTTGGACCCTTGCTTCAACACTTAAAGGCAGCGAACAAGAAAAGCATTTCAAGAAGGTTACATGAAAAGGTGATTGGGTAAATAGCAACTATGAGGAATGGTGGTTTGAGGATGTGGGATTTTGAGGCACTTGAAGTCGCTCCTGTGGTGTGGATGTGTGTGCCTGCGTGCCGCACGTTTTTCCTGACTCTTTTATTGCCAGCCCAGCAGACGTGAGGTAAAGGAGCCCTGGGGTCGCTTGTAACGGTGGCACAGAGCAGTTGTGCTGTGTATTTACCACTATGGCCAGAAATCCACACCGTTACGGGTTCCTCTGGCTTCCCGGACACCTCTGGGGTTGCGGCGCTGCCTGCACTACTCATGCCTGTAAATATTGCCAAAATAAACCAGAGCTGTGACCTGCCTTTAAGAATCTGCTTGGGTTCGAAGCTCGACGTATGAAAACCTTTTTCCGTGTTTCCGTTTTCACCTGTAACAAACTTTCGGGTAAATCCCTTGCGCTGTTCACCGGGTACTTGACTACGTAAATAATTAGCAGTTTTTCATAATTACGTATTGCTTATCTGTGACACAACCAACCCGCAGAGACCTGGCACCACGGGGGACTTCAGAGCTCAGCCACGTCCAGAATAAACGGGAAATTCAGCTCCAATTGAGCTGCTGTTGCTCGGCAAACCCCAGTGGGTGAGTTCACGTCTGCGTCCGCAGCAGAGGAGTTTGGGACGGGGTTTTTTGGGGAGGACCCGTGCTGACACCCGCGCAGACAGAAAACCTATGGCCGGGTGTTCAGCCCTGGGTTCACTGGTTTTGCTTGGTTTCTTCAGCCCCTAATATAATTCACATGAGGATTTTGTTTCTGGAGCTGCCATCCTCCGCTGCTTCCCCTGGGTCCCAGTGGCCGCGTGGGTTTTATTTGCTCGTCGTTTTTATTTGCTGTCCCCGTTTAACGTGGGCTTTCACGGGTATATCTGTGTGCTGATGGTGGTTGGATTTCGCCACGTGTTCTTTTGTGTGGGCTCTTTAAAATAGTGTAGTTCAGATGTCAGTGTGCATGAGGAACTCACTCTGAATAAATCACACGTATTTATGTGTTTATATACAGGAAAAAGGTGCATTCATGAGTCTGAAACTGTTCAAGATGTCACCGAATTCTGCAACATTTGCCCTTATTTCCGTAGGGTCTGCAGTGGATTTTGGTTCTTTGGAAGACACTTCTGCAGGCATTTCGCTAAAACAGCTTTAATTTTGGATTTTGGGGTTTGCCTTAGCAGCAGCGACCGCTCCGCGTTGGTGCTTTCATCTCTGCTGGTATTTATAGCGTGGGGATTAACCTCTGTGAAGAGCTTTGAAGTTCAGTGCTGATTTCTTATAAATATGCACACGATGGTGATGATCGAGCAGAGAAGTGGAGTGAGGAGCAGCACAGGGGAGCTCAAGGGGTGATGAGCGCGGCCGCACGTGGAGGAGAAGCCACGGAGAACCACAGTGGTGGTAAAACACGGGGATCAACACAGCCCCGGCCTTGCAGCTCCACCTCCTGCGGCTGGGAACGGCCCTGGGCCCTGCTCTGTTGGCATTCACCAAATCCCAGAGTCATTGGGGTTGGAAACGACCTCCGAGATCATCAACCCTCAACCCAACCCCACCATGGCCATAAACCACGTCCCCAAGTGCCACATCCACACGGTTTGTGTACCCCTCCAGGGATGGGGACTCCACCACTGCCCTGGGCAGCCCCTGCCAGTGCTTGACAACCTTTTTGGTGAAGAAATTTCCCCTCAGATCCAACCTCCCCCTCCCCTGGCACAACTTGAGGCCATTTCCTCTTGTCCCATTGCTTGTTACGGGGAGCAGAGCCCGACACCCCTGACTCCCCCCTCCTTTCAGGAGCTGCAGAGGGGATAAGGTCTCCCCTCAGCTCCTCTTCTCCAGTTGAACCCCCCAGCTCCCTCAACCGCTCCCCATCATTCGGCTGCTCCAGATGCCTCCCCAGCTCCGTTGCCCTTCTCTGCCCACGCTCCAGCCCCTCAATGCCCTTCTTTGGGGCCCAAAACTGACCCCAGGATTCGAGAGGTGGCCTCACAGGGGCACAACCACTGCCCTGCTCCTGATCTGGGGCGGGTGTGCTGCCAGCAGGACCACTGTCCCTGTGGTGTCCCCGTGGTGTCCCCATGGTGTCCCCGTGTCCTCTGAGCCCTCAGCGCATCGCAGCAGGGCCGAGGCTTGTTTGGGAGGAGAAAGGGCTCGTGCAGTGAGAGCGTTGGTATTTTTAGATCAAAGAGCAGTTTAATAACAACAAAAAACAGGAGAGAAGAAAGGAGGAGGAGGATTAGAACAATAAGTACATTTAATTTTAGCCTTGGATTCCTCGTAAAGTCAACGAACTTCGAGACCGCTTCACTTGCCTCAAGCTTTCCTAAATAAACACACCGCAGCAGGGCCGAGACGCTGAAACAGCACAGAAAATCACAAAAAAAGTTCGGTTTTAATATTGTAGAGGAATATTAAGAGGCTGTTTTACGGGCCAGGTCCTGGCATTAAACTTTAATGCCGTACAAAAATACCGCGGGTTGTTTTAGCAGGCAGCTACTGGAGTCTGCAAGAGGCTTTATTTTCTTTTTTCCCTTGCAGAAAGGGTCAGAGGGAGGTGATTTTGGGGCCGGGGTCTTGTTCTCGGGGAGTTTTACCCCGGGCTAAGCAGACCCGGTTGCCCCCATCCTCCTGCACTGGGTGGTGTGGTCGGTGGTGGTTTCATCTGTGGATGTTGTAGATGCGTAGTAGGCCTTAAACCAGAAGTAACTGCAGTGAGTGGGGTGAGTAAGGAGGCTCTGAGTCCTCCTGTGGTTATAGTCTGGTTTCTTTTCACACCGACTACATACAGAGAACGTGAAGGAACATGGGCAAGCTCAGGAGTCATCCATCTCTGACAGCGAGGGGTGATGCTGCCGGTGCTTTTATGAATATAATATATCCGAGCAGATACATATTTATGGGTATGTAACATACGAGCAGATCTGAGCTGCTGCTTGTGCTGCTTTCCATTCTCTTCCTGTTGTTTTTGGGATCGGGTGACTTTTGGATCCCGGTTTTTGGGCATCTCACAGAGCCAAGAAACAAACCTGGATCCACTCAGGAGCCGCTGTTTCGTGCTCTGGCCGGGGAAGGGGCTGCTCCTTCTCACTCGTACCAATTTGGGAGGTATGGCTTTGACTTACGAACCGATTTGGGGTCTGCTTTGTAAGAACTCCCTAGATATCAATAAAAGCTTCAAATGGGCTGTGCCTTGAAACGGCCCCGACCGTAACGCAGAAGAAATTACGATTGCAGCTCATCGTGGCGCAAGCAAAACCAGGAGAGCTGGAGGCAAAACACAGCAGTGGTGGCTGCGAGGAAACTGGGCCGGGAGTGGCAAAGTTTCACCTAGGAAATAAGCTCAGAGGAGGAAATTCCAGGTGGGACAGGGGGTCCTTGAGGTCTGCAGGAGCAAGCAGGGCTTTGATGTCGCGGTGTAAATCTGCATCTCATTTAGGAGCACCGAGGATGTTGCTTGAAATGTGTTAAAGCCCCCATCCTTTTCATCGATGCTGTTGTGAAGCCAGAATCGGCCCAGGTTTGGGTTTGGGTCCCTGCGGTAGCAGCACAAGTCAGGAATAATCCCAAATAGAGGAGAAAATGAGCTGGGAATTGGGGTTTGGGAATAGAAACTGCTGTGCCGTGTCGCAACCTGCACCCGGCCCGGCCACGCTGGAGATGCTCCCATTGCACGTAGGGTGTTTTTTGGGATACCTTCATTTCATTTCAAGTTCACGGTGCCGTTATGGAAGTGGGAAATTAAACACCCTGCCTGGAGTGATGTGGGGATGGCTGTTTCCATCACCGTCCTGTGGGTATGAGTAGGCTGGTGGAAATAGCTCGTATTTTAGGGTACACGTGCTCCAGTTGTCTCATATTTTAGGGTACACGTGCTCCAGTTGTCTCACGAACGCTTGTAGGGCCATTCACGGGAACAAATGGAGCAGGAGGACTCTGTCCTGTTTGTTAATATCGTAATTCATAAATGAAAGGGATTTAGACTTAAAGATGATAAGATTAATAAGAAAAAAGCAGCAGCTTAGTGCTATCAATCAGCAATGCCTATGCTTTCCAGTCAGTCAAGTTGCTGCTACGCTTGTTGTCCAAAACATTGAGCCTTTTAATTCTCATTAAAAGAACAAATTGGAAAAAAACACGGCTTGATCGCCCCACAGCCTCTGGATTGGATGAAATCTCCTTGGGATAAGCCTAAATTTCAACCCATCCCAGTACTCAGCGCTGTTACCGAGTCATCAGCCCTGTGCTTCGGAGATGCCGTCGCGGCCGCCAGTTTGGACTTGGTTTCCCAGGTTAAAATGACTTCTGTTTCCTTGATGCGCTGTTGGTTTTATTTTTAACTCTTAAGCAGTTGAATATTTTGCAGGTCTAGCGTTTCCCCCCGGTTTTTCCATCTGCTGCTGCGATTAATTGAAGCTCTGGCTGTATAGTGCCAACCCGGAGCACAGGGAATGGAAACCTTACCTGTGTTACTTGGCACGGAGCCGCAGACGTGAATAACGTTGGAATTTGCAGGGAAATGGAGAGGTGATGTGTTTTGGGAGCCAGAGGATGGTTGGAAACGGGCCCTCGCAGCCAGCACGATGCCGTGGAGGACCTCGCTGCAGTTCCTCATCGGGGCAGTGCTCCAGATCGGTGTTTGTGGGTGTTTCTGAGGAGTCGGAAACGTCACCGGGAGGCCATGAAGTGGTGATGAGTGCTGGTTTCCTACTGCCCCGCAGACGTGGAGGCAGGATGACGTGCCAGAGCTTTGCTTTATTTTTCTCTTCAGTCCTAGACGTGGTGTGACATAGTGGGAATGTGCAGGATGGAGGGGAAGGTGGGAATCATTTCCTCCTAGGAGGAGGGAGCGGGGCGAAGCTGCAGAGCAAACCTGGGCGCTGATGCTTGGGACCCGGTGGGTGTCAGCCTTTTACACAGGGGTAACGATGGGCTGCAAGAGGCAAAACCCCAAACGCAGGGAGGTTGTGTCGTGGCTACAACGCGG
>NW_010169535.1:0-15815 GCF_000695765.1 Mesitornis unicolor
CGTTATGTCCTCGTAAAAGGCTATGAGGTTGATGAGCAGAGAGGTCTCATCTCACAGATGGAAATAAAGTCTGTGCAGGAGACACAGTGCGAGGTGGTTAGATATGGCTACATAAGAGTAACTGAGTCAGTGTGCCCACTCTCCACTGTAAATTAACCTTTAAACCAGGAAAAATCCTTTTCACATATTCTAGATGTCAGACAGACTCGTGAGTCTGTGTTGTATCCAGTCAGTCAGGCAGCTTCACAGCTTCCTTCACTCCTGCTCTCACACTGCATGGCTGTCCATCCTGCTGCTGCCAAACAGAACAGATCTGATTTATCTTCTTTGTGGTTAATGGAAATACCTTCTCCTGTCAGGGTCAGCTGTCCAGTGAGAGCAAGCAGTCCTCTTGACCCTGCCACCTCTAATATGACCCTGCCTGCTCCTCCACTGCTATTACTATTTCTGATTTCTCAAAGGAGCAATAGGCAACTTGTGAAATGGTCAGTTGGCTTTGAACTCCTTGGGATGAGAAAAGGTGAAGGAGCACCAAGACTGCAGAGGATTGCCAAGGAGTTCCAAGTATCTCGCTGACAGCACAAAACTATTCATAGGCAATAAGCCTGTGGCTTAGGTAATCTATCAGCCCTTTTCTTACTAACCATCCTCAGCACTGCTCACTTCAGGTCTGGAGGATGATCCCTTTACAGTAACACCGCGTTCACTGGCTGCATTTCCATGCAGCACTCAGGGAATTTCTCAATAAAATAACCATTTCATGGTCAGTGTGGAAATCTGCTGCGAGTTCTTTAGTCTGGAAGGACACACATTGCTTAAAACTGACAAAAGTAGTATTGGAAGAAAAAAGTGAATAGTTAAAATTATTAGTTCTCATATTACATCAGGCAGAGATCACATGTTTATGTGATTCTCACTGCTCATATCCCTTAACCTGGCACAGCGTATGGGATGGGAAGAAATGATGTGTTCACGTTTCCAGAGGTTGCTGAAGGTGCTTCTATGTGCCTCTAAGTTTGTTCAGCCAGAAAATAAATATCATTTAACCTGCTGAAGAACAATGTTTGATAGCTTATCTGATGTGTGACAGCAGAATACATATCAATTGGTTTCACTGCATTTTTAAAACAAATACCTGTGAATTGAGGGGAAAAAAAATCAGCAGTTTAAAATGATAGATTATGGATATTTTGTAACATTTTGGAGAACCTCTCCTAAACTTAATGGTTACTCAATATTAGTATTTAAAGAGCTGTGGGTGAGCTGATCTAGTGCTGGAAATAGTCCTGCTTAGACCAGGAGTTTGGACTAAATGTTCTTCAGAGCTCTCTGCCAAGAAACCTTTCTACAGCTGCGATTTTTTGCTCTCCCAAAGCAGCTCAGAGCTGTGTCTCACTGTCACACACTAGTTGTGCCAGCTTTCCTGGCTGTGAAGAGGAAATCAAACATTTACTCTCCTACCCCACAGGGGCATGGGGAGGAGGAGTGTATTTATACAGTGATATGAAAATGTAAACTAGGTGTCAGAGTGCTATAGCTGAGTAACAGCATTTGCGTTTTGGAGGGAGTGTGTACAAGTAAAATAATTCGTCTTTTCCTTGCTCTGTACAAGGCCCTGAGATAAATATGGTTGAATTATTTATTGGTTTGGGCAAAAAGTGGTTTGCAACCTGAGAAGCTGCTCAGGAACTTCTTTCCAGCTGTCCTAAAGCCAACCAGCAGATTACATGAGAAACAATGGAGAGGATCCACCTGTGTGAGGTGAAATGCAGATCTGGGTGTGAAAAGAAATGAAGTTTTAAAGCGAGGTCTGCCACACGCCCACAGGGGGTTTTGGTGAGCTTCTTCAGGCTTCATTTCCACCTGTTTTAGGAACAGGCTGTGGAATGCAAGGGATATTTAAATAATGTTGATGGTATGATATGTCTCTGCAAAGATTACTCAAGACTACTTAGAGCAAACAGAATTAAATTGTTTCTATTCTCACGGGGCCTCTGTTAAAAGTTGGTGCCCTGGGTGATTTGAGGGGCCCCAAGTTCTTTATTTTGAAATCTTGGATCGTGTTGACAGAGCTCTGAGGACCTTAGAGTCTGGTTCCCCCCATAGTTTTTCAAAGTAACTAAGTAGGTCTTTGGACAAGCATACACTTTTATCCTGTTCATGTCATTATTCGCAGCTGAATGTTTCTCCATGTCCACAGCTCCAGAAGAAGGATATGAAGTTTGGCTCTGTAGACTTCCATACAAGATAGTGGGATGAAACAGGTGTTTTTCTGAGAGCAATTCTCATTGTTTCCAACAAGGAAATGAAATGAACATTCAGTAGAGGAAAGTTTAGTACTAGGTATGAGGAAATGTTGTACTAATAAATTCCAACCTTTAAACCCTCTTTGACTCTGCCATTTCTCATGATTGTTGTTTATTGGTTTTTAGACAAAAGGTCAAGCTCATGCCATAAATATGGTTCTGGAGTGTTCTCAGCTAAAAGCAAGTTTCTCAGCTTGCAAACGCAAGATCAGCGACAAGGATGATTATTCCTCTGCACTAATATTTTCTGAGGAAATGTCTACATTTCCACCTGGTTTGTTTGTCGCTGAAAGGAGAGAACATCAGCTTCACATACAAAATGCCTATGGTAATCTTTTCCTTCATTTCTCTCCTCTTATTCTCATTTATTTTTATTGCAGCAACACCCACAGGCTTTAACGGGGGAGAAGTCTCCATGGCACTAGACAGCGTACAAACACAGAGGAAGATACTGAAGAGCTTGCAATCAAATAAAGCAATATTGTGGTGCCTTTTCTTTAGCTACAGGAGAAGAGACTAAGGATCCAATTAGATTAAGATCATGCCTAGCCCAAATCTATGAAATTACATTTGCAGTCTCTTCCTGAGACTCTGTCTCTTAGTAAGCACTTGCATTAAAGAAACCATATTACTGACTATGAGACAATATCGACTATGTTTATTCAAGTGAAAAAATATCAATATGAGAACTAAACGAAACAGTGTTCATCTCTGCGTTTTTATAAACCCAATTATTTGCTTAAACTTTTCTGTGTGTGAAGTTTTTTTGTTCCTCACAGATTTTCCTCATGGAGATATTCTTTCAGAAAAATTAAAGTGAACTGAGATCAGCTGAAATGCAGTAGTCCTGTTCTTGGCTGTCATGCTGCAGAAATCATAGTGAGTATTTTCAGGTTATATGACTACTCTTCTGGCTATATGTGCATTTATCCTCACATCAGCATCATGAAAGCAGTCCTAATGATGCATTTTGAACATCTCTTATGACCAAAACAAGTTAATGAGATGGAGGACTAGCTGATCAGATGTCTGTGAGGAAGGCTACACTCTGTACTGTAATTCACAGTAAATCTTCCCTTGAAGAAAGTATAATAGAATTAGGGATGTATGGTTTTGATCCACTTCAACTATTAAGTGTGGCATTATTATTGGATATCTAACTACTTTATCCCAGAGATCCCAATAACAGAAAAATATCTGCTCTATATAAGCCAAGTGAATGATGTGCCATACAGGCATTTTCATTATGCACATCCAGTAAAACTAAAATACACAGAAACTTAGTATTAGCAAAACAGAAAATGCCCTAAAGATAGAGTTAAATATATTTCCAGTTACCTTTAGGGACTTTATAATCTGTGTTCATAAACATACAAGATGTTAGCAAAATTTGGTATCAATTAGGAAGAAACAAGTTAAGCGATAACGAAATATGTATTCTGAACTTGATATATGGCAATTAATAAGGCAAGAAAATTGTGTTACGGTAAAATAATTAGGACAACCAAGAATGAACAAATTCTGCTTTTTCCTAATCCTTTTCAGACGAAAGTCAGGGCTTTCAGTTTTCTGATGAAGTGCCAGAACTAGGAATAAGGGCACAGCAGTAAAAAAGATCCTTGCTTCATTTGTTCTTAAGGAGTTTAATTAAGCTTTATTTTTTAATTTATTGCTTGCACATTTAGATACCCACCCTGTGCGCAAGCAATGATCTCCTTCAGAGGAGAGCCAGCATAGACACATCCTACTGACCACTGTCTGTGCCCTGTTTCTATGTGCAGCCTCAACAGCTGCTTGTCTGCCTGTGTCAGGTCTTCAGCTGCTCATGCCACCCTAACTGCCACAGGTATGTCATAGTGGCACAAGCAGAACGGCCACAGCTGTTAGTCAGGAGCAGAAATACTTTTGACAACAACATTGAAGAGAGCTGCCTAATGTTCTCATCTCTATCAATGATGATACAACCTGTGTGAACAATTGCAACCCTATCAGTAGGACCTTCGAGACAATTTCAGACAATTTGTCATTGCTCCTGTGCCAGACAGATATGACCATCTGCTCCAGCTGGATGCACATAAGTCTATGGGGTCTGATGGGAATCATCCCAGGGTACGAAAAGAGCTGGCCAATGTCATCGCAGGACCTCCTTCCATTATTTTTCAACTTTCTTGGGTGTCTGGAGAGATCCCAGTTGACTGGAAGCTGGCAAAAGTTCCTAAGAAGGAAGACCTTGGTAATAACAAGCCTATCAGTCTCACTTCAGCACCAGAGCAGGACTGGTGTGATAGCAGGATCCTGACAGACATGCTGTATTTCCCCCATACTGTGGGATCTGTACTTTCTCCTATGAAATAACAGCAATATCTTGTGGCCTTGAGAATATTTGGCCCTGACCTCTACACAATGCTCAGGACAAATAACTCTCACACTGCCTTCTTGCAGATTTGCTGGTGGCCTTTGAGCTTCCTCCACCCTTCCACAGTGTTCACAGCTGCTGTCATTGATGCCCATATTGGAGAAATGCAAGCAACAAAGGGAATTATGGCTAGGGAGGCAAAGAGGTGAGGGTACAACATGCATAGGAGTGGGCTACAGGTTACCCTGCTGAAGCAGGTGAACATGGAGCCCAAATATTTTGTTTGTTACTTGGCCAAAAAATCTCTTGGCTGTGATGAGTGATCTAGATCTTTGCTACAAGGCTGAAGGAGGAAGCTAGCTCCCAAAATGTCCTGCTAGACTTGTGCAAGTGCTATTCCAACCATTCCCTCAATGTCTCATTTCCAAATGTCCTAGCTCAATGTTCACAGAGAATGTGTTGGACTACAACTCACAGAGCTGTCACAGATATCTCTGCTTTTGGATGCTTAAGGATGTGTCTGGAGAAGAGTAACATGTCTTTAGTTTACGTTTCTGTGTGTAGCTACCTAGCAGCTGTTTTAGATCTTGTGTTCATGATTCCCCTCACTGGAATTTTTGGAGTGTCATGACTCAGCAAATACTGATTTTTTTTCTTGTGTACACAAATAAATAAAGCAATATCAAATTTCATTGGGAAGTAAACGTTCTGCTAAAGTCAGTAACACCTCTGAATCTGTTCCAATTTTGTTACTGGCTTCACTTTCTAGATAGCTCTTTAATAAGGCATGTGAGAAAAGACAGGATGATGTTGTCAGTTGGATTGCACTGCTGTCAGAAACAATATTTCCCATTAGAGTTTTTTAAAAATAATTTTCTTCTTCAGTTCAAAGTTTGCTTTTTTAATAGAGATTATTTGCACAATCACGATGATGTTAACATCTTACATGGCTTGGTATAATGTCAAAGTGCCTGACTGATTTATCATTGTGGAAGAGTCAGCTCAAAGCTAATCAGTAGGTAACAAGGAACTTCACTCATTTGCAGGAAAATGTCACAGTAAGCTTTAATTACACAGGAAGTCAATAAATAGCTGGTAATTCCTCCACTCCATTTTTTTTCAATATTTGTCTGTAAACCTAAAGTTTAACAGATATAAATATTCTAGGTCTAAAAAACATATTGTGAATTGTGAATTGTGAATTGTGAATTGAGATGTAAATCACAAAATTACTGAAAATTTCATGGACAGGATGTATATTCATCATGTGTTATATGTATATATGGTGTGAACAACCAACCAAATGAATAATTAGGTGTAAGTTAGTCATTACAATACTGATGTTTGGTGCTTTAGGCATCCTGAGCTATGATCAATATGGAAACTAGAGGCCAAATCCAAATCAGAACACAAGTAGCCCTGGTTTAGGTACAGAGTTCCTGGTGTACAATCTACGGTCTCAAACACAACACCTGCTCTTTACAGCAAGGACAAGTTACCTCAGGATGACAACACAAAATCTGTGCACTGTGCCCAGAGCTGGCCAGCAGGAAAGGCTGAGGATGGTGCTGTGCCAGATCACTCAATTTTTCTGGTGTTAAATACCAGCCTCTGGTATCTAAAGTGGCTTCAGGGTTTGTGAACTTTCTACATATCGGATACAGATGATAGCACTATCTTTCGAATTCTGCATGTAAAGTGTACGTGTGAAAGGCAGCATCCAGGACTCTCCCTTCTCAGATGAGTGCCTCAGGTGCCTCAATTACCCTTTTTTGTTTGTTTGTTTGTTTGTTGGTCATTTCAATTTGTTGGCTTTTGGGGATTTTTTGTTTGGTTTGTTTTTGATTATTTTGTTTTCTTTCTGTGACTTATTATCGGTAGCTCTTACCTGATTGAGTGTATTGCCCTTCGGGGACCCCAATCTTAGACACTGATTTGTCCTTGAAAACTTATCTTGGCTTCACAAACACGGTGTACTAATCTGGAGTCCAGCTGGGCAGTAGAGGGAAACCATTTAGAACAGCCTGTGAAAGCAAAATTAAAATATCCATTTAGTTTTGGATGAAGCTTTCAAATTTGAAACAAATTCATTAATAATTCTGCTTTACCCAAAACTGCACATTTTCGTAAGTAAAATGCTCTTTTGACCACATTGCACTGTTTGTTTTTTCCCTATCAAACCCACAGAAATGAATAAGATTAGTTCTGAAGTATGATGTTTACAGTCTAAAGATGAACAAAACACCCACTGCAACTTACTCTCTAGAGATTTTTGGAAGAGAAGAGCAAATGGGAGGAAGGTGGTGAAGATCCTGTCAACCAGTTGACTTTTGATAGAAACCGAGATTAAATGTTAAGAATCAAGGGGTAAGATTGTAATATGTTTATTTTACGTGTTGATCTATTATGGGTTTTTTTGTTTAAAAAGAGACATTCCATTAACTGAATTCCATAAACTGATGCTTCTGGTTGTAGCACTATAGAAAACAGGACAGTATCACCATTGTATAGTGTATCATCGTAATGCAAAGCAATAGTTTCCAGTGCAGAAATGGAAAAGTTGATAGCTTAGAACGAGGAAAAAAATCTACAAGACTTTGTCTCTTGTAACATGTGAAGTACAAATATCTTTTTAAGAGTCTCATGAGGGAAAAAATTCAGAAGAATTTACTTAAGGTCACCCTGTGTGCAATAAAGTGTCTCAGTTCACAATGTTACATTCTTTATAAGAGCTGAAATAACGAATCTTTGAGGAAAGCTGGAACAGTCTGTCTGAGCTGCAGTGGAGCAAAGAGTGGCTGGCAGAAGGGGAGCACCTACCAGAGCAGTGGAAGCTTGCATGCTCAGAATGGCAGCATCAGGAACTGGTAATCCTAGCAAAGGTTTGCAGGCCCTATATAAAAATTCTGGATGATTATACATAAGGCCCTTGACTACGGGCGATCAACGCAAATGCAAACAATTTTTGCTATGTTTGAAGCTTAGAAAAAGGGGGAAAAAGCTGATAATTTTTATATAAAACTGAACTCACTTTTACATATTCAGGTTTATTTAAAATTCAAAATGGATCTGCTGAAATAGCAGTGATCTGTGAAAGAATCAGGTCTGAGTTTTGACAAAGAGTTGTATTCATTAAAGATCTTAGAGTGGAAGATTCAGCTTCACATCTCTACCTTTTGGTATTTTTCAGTAAATAAATCTTGAGAATAAAAACCAGTCTAGGTGCTAGGAAAATTTAATAAAAGTATGAAATCAAAATTACTCTATTTGAATGGTCGTGGTCATTTTCCCAAGATGCTTTACTCTAGCAGTTCTTTTAGATATAAATCGTCTCAGTAGATGGGCACAAATTTCATTTAAAATGGCTTTTAAAAACACACAAGATTATCCAGCTGTTCAGAAAGCACTGTGAAGCAATCAAAAAACCAGCAGTATTAATCGACTTTTACTATGAAATTGTCAGTAATATAAGTGGACACTCAGAGAAATAAACACTACAGAGTTAATTATGTTTCATAGACAGTTCCCAAACAAAGATTTTTTAATCCCTCTCTACACAGAGAAATCAGGAAAAGATGATCACAAAGTGGCAAATAATAGGACCGGCTCCACTGAAAAGATGGAATAAGTTAAGAGAAAGTAAATACCTTCCCCTTGTATTTAGGCTGATTCTAACTAGACTTAGATTAGTTTCTTACATAAACTCTTAAGCAACTGAGAAATAGGCACTTACAATAGTTCACAAATATAACATATACAGAAAGACGCAGATGTAGCTCGGAGGATTAGTATATTTTGTTTGTTTACAATAAGTCTGTAGTATCACTTTACTGACAAGACCAGTGAGGGGTCAGAATTGATGATAGAGATAGAAATGAAGAAAATGTAGTTATCCTGCATGCAAGATGTAGGTTTCCAGAGGCTGAATATGCTGGTGATAATTGAGGAAGCAATCTGGCTACTATTTCTTTCTTTTTTACAAATTAATTAATTTGAAAATTAGTACTTCTAAATGACATAGGGACCTTCACCTCTACTTCAGTGGTATGGAGTAGCAAAAACCAGCTGTTTAGGTCCAACACATGCAGAAGTTGAGCATGTCCACCAGATGAAGAGCATCAGCTGACACACCAAGAAGCAGTCTGAGAAAATTTGCAGAGAAGCTGCCTCTTTTGCCATCCTTCTAGAAAAGGCAACTGAAAACTTCAAGATCACCAACATAGTACCTCTTTCCGGGACGTTTACTCTTTCATTATCATTTATTCCCTTCCCTTGGTTGATTACGCCACTCTGGCTTTGCAGCATTCATTCACAGATTCTTCCAATGGAAAACTCATTATTGACCCTAAGATTATTAAACCATTTCTTCCGCAGGAACTGAACAATCCTTTCTACAATATTTCTAAAATCTCTGAAATCCTGTAACTAAATTGTTAATTGTGAGGTACAGCAGCTGAATTTTACTACCACACCACAGATTTCAGGATAACAATTCCCAAGTCATTTGAGAGGGATGCCTGCCTGCTGGAGTCACTTGAGAGCACCACCAAAGCAAGGAGAGCAGCTTGTTCAAATGTGTCCTCGCTTGTGAAATATCCCCTCTGTCCTTCAGACCTCAGTTCTGCTACAGCACATGGAGCTTCAGTGTCTGGATGGAAACACATTGGGAATCTCAACAGTTACAAAAACTTACTTTAGTGTAAAAGTCAGGGCAACCTGCACTTAGGAGAGACAGGGATCTTTAGCTAGTGTAAAACATTAAATGGCTCCATACTAAATTGCCTTCAGTCAAAATTTGGTATATGGTATTTATAACTTATGTAACATATATAACATAACATAACTGGGAAAAAGGCTCAATGAAACTCAAAAAGATGTGGACATACTGAATAATAATAATAGTAAAGGGAAAGGAGAAGTTGTAAAAGAGGAAAGCTATATTCTAGATATTTTGCCAGTGGCAACTTCCCTTCCACCCCCTGCCATCTGCTCCCCACACATAGACTCAACCACCCTTCTCTCCTCTCCACTTTACCCAGGAGGGAGTCAGATTTTGCAAAACTTCCCTGCTGTGGTGAGCTCTCACTGACACAACAGTCCCATCAACATCTCACATATACAAAGAAAATTTACACAATCGAGGGACTGGGAGAGGCAGATCAGCTGAGCAAAGAAGTGTTTGGGCCCATTCATTTCTTTGCTCTGACTGCATACGTACTGCATTTGCCAGCTGGCCCATGTTCACCTTGCTTCTGAGCAATTTTCTGAGCAGGGATTTGTTGGCTTTCTGAACTCTGTATCTCCCCAGGCAACTCTGAGTCTCCAAAGGTCAAGTGCCCCCTGACACAACTGATGTGATGAGAGTCACTAGACAGACTGTAGAATACAAGTTTAAACCTTTGGGGGTTTTGAACCAGAGACCTGACAGAACTCATCACAGACAAACAGGAAAGAAAATGCCCTTTTTTTCTGATCCGTGTGGTCACATCATGTAATGCAACCAAAGATGTGCAGTGACTACAAGACCAGATGAACACTATCACTTTAGTAAAGGATTTAAGGAAGTCTTCCTGGTAAAAAAACAAGAAGTCCAAATCAAATGGAACTGTCAAAGAGGCATTTCATGATTTTCTGTTAGCTGGTGACTAATATTCATAAACAAGCAAATGATTTGAACAGTCCACTAACCTGCTAAACTCAAAGAAATTTGAAGAAGTATTTCTGTGGCTGCTGTATGACAGTAACATGATTAATAGCTATTTATTTTTTTAAGTTTAGTTTATTCAGCTACGCATTAACTTTGTAATTTAATGGTATATGTATTTGCTCCAGTTACAGGGCAATACACTTTCCCAAGGGTATCCTGCTTAAGAAGGGGCTGTGCAACAAATAATGGACTTCCTGTGGCAGATGAACCCACCCTACTAAAGACCTGAGAAAAACCCAACAAAAGACAGTGCTAAAGTTTCTGACCCTGGTGGCGCCAGGACTGCCTCCCCCGTCACAGCTCATGTCTGGTCCACGCAGTGGGGGTCAAAGGCAGGAAAGTTGGGGTCCTCAGCCAGTAGGGGGTGACACGACCATGTATTGACCACAGATCAGATTCGACCAGGGTATAAATGGGGCCCCGCCGGAGGACTCATTTGAGTCGGTCCTCCTCGGAGCAGCGGGTCTGCAGTCGGGGACTCTCCCCTTGAGTTGGGATGCCACTTAAGGCAACCTCTCAAGATTGAGAGCCCTCCCTTTTTGGTGAGTGTGTGAGTGCACATTTTGGATCATTTGGCCAAATCTTAAGAATTCTTAACTCAGCTGTGTCTGGTAATATTCCCAAACAGCGTATCGGACCTGTATTTGTTAAATGTCAGTGGGATGTTGTCTTGGTGAATGAAGTTTTGTCTGCTCCATTTCAGTTGCAGATAAAAGCTTCTTTAAGTTCATTATCTGTGTGCGTGTAGCCATTTTGGTGCGATTCCGTGACACTTCCTCAAACTATTTCTCAAAAATTTTAGTAGTTATATTCACCCAGTTTGCAATGAGAAAAGCAATGCAAAGGAAAAGTCTTGTAGCCTAAGCCATTTTGTTTCTTAATAATTTAGTGAAGTGAATTTATTTTTTTTGCTATGAAGGAAGTTGGAAACCATCACATGCTTTTCCCAGCTGTATAATAACTCTCTCCTACCAGGGAGTCCTGGCAGCTCAACTTATGAGAACTTACAGTGGGATTTCCAGAGGTTTAAAGATTCGGTTTTCCCCAATAAGCTCAACAGAGTCTTTCCCAAATTCTCTGAATTCTACAAATAGATAAAACTAATGTGCTAATCTCATTATCCCATATCCCCCAAAGCTTTTTGATATTTCCTGTATTTTACTAGACTGGAAATACTGTCATGGCAACTTCTGTCAGAGTTTTCAACCACATCTATGCCCAGCTCTTGCAGCAGCTATGAAATGTAGGATAGCAACATGGTATTTTCCTAATTTCTGTAATTATTCACTCTGACACTTGCTTTCCTCGAAACTCAAAATAGATTTGGTTCAGACTCATGTAAAAGACTGGACGGATGTTTTGGGAAGCTGTTAGCCAGAGCTGAGCTCTACCTTGTCCCTTTGCAGCTGGATGAAGGTAAGTCAGGCCAGGGAAGGATTGGTGCACACTGCTTAGTGGCAGATGAGAACTGTGACTGAGGCCACTATCTGCACATAATGTAGCGGGATGTCCGCTCCTCCAGTTGGGATGCTTCACAGCATGGGAACTTGGTTTTGCAGGGCACTGTTGAAAGGACAATCTCTTCCTGAAATGCAGTGGTTTGGAAACGTGAAGACATTTCTTTCAGAATCACCCATTTGTAGGGTGACCCCACCCTACAGGAAACCCCACTTCTTTTTTTTCATGGATTTATCACTACCAGACCAATGTCACACAATCACACAGAAGCACAGAATGCTTTGGTTTGGAAGGGACCTTCAGAGGTCATCTAGTCCAGGCCCTTGCAGTGAGCAGGGACATCTTCAACTAGATCAGGCTGCTCTAGTTGAGCAATATGGCTATGTCTTTAGCTTTGCAGCTGGAGATGCACTTGAAGATATTCACAAAGTAAGTGGTTGGGATAGGAGTCCTTTCCAGAGATTAAAAGCAGTAACATGAAAATCCTTTATCCCAGTGTAATGCCTCCTAGTCTTAATTTGTATCCTCTTCAAGTCCAGAGTATTTTTAAAAAGTACTATTAAACTGGTTTTGTTATGTCTGCACATAATTATGTTTTTAAAGCTGCAGGGTTCAATTCTTGATTTCTTTGTTAAAGATGCAGAAGGTCTGTCTTTAATTTCTTTGCTCCATTGGATACCTTATAGGCATGAATCCCTTCTCATGTCACTTGCTGTGTAATTGGAAGGGCATATGGTACAGCCTTATTCATCTTGTTGCATGATTCTAACATAACCTGCGTTATGTGTAACAGGGTCCAACACTGACAAGAAACAGTCATTCTACATCAAACAGTTGATTCATAACTTTCAGATCCAAATAATTCCATTTTTTTGCTCTAGTTCATCCACTCTAAAGAGATACAAGCAGTCCTTTAGATTGACAGTAATTATTAGAAACAACAAAAGAAGCAGTTTGTCCATCTACTTTGGTGGTCACGAGAGGATGTGAATTGTTCCATAGAAATGAAGAAACTGACAACTAGTAGCTGTGATCTACAAAAAGCTAAGCCTTAAGGAATGTCTTGTGGTTCTTATACACCCAATGTGCTTCTGTATGGGGAACCAGTGGTAGGTGCATAGGCTGTGTCTGCACATCAATACCTGTATCTGGCTGGGGTAATCATGGAGGCTTCCTTGAAAATCTTCACTTAATTCAGGTTGCATACAGATCTCAGTTGCCCTCACAGCAAGAGATGCTGACTCTCTTTGTAGATGAAGCCATGGATACTTCATTGCTCTGCAATGTTACTGAAAGGACAGAAGACACACATGGAAGTGCTAAAATACTGCTGCAATCCTTCTGGGACAGTCTGCAGTCCTGTACCTGCTCATCCTGACCGCCCAAGTTAGGGAGCTGCCACGTAATGTCCAGACTCATATTCTTCTCCTCTTTGAAACTTTGAACTATCAATGCTCATTATGGCACATCCTCAAGGGGACTGAGAAGTAACAAATACTCCTACCCGCCAGGAGGGCTGTTGGTGATGAGTTTCGGTTTCCCTAGGCCAAGACCAGAGGTGAAGCTGGTTCTTCCTCACTGCAAAATTAAGGCTCTAAGGCTTTGGTCTGTTCATAAAAAGTTAAAGACACTGTGCCTATCTTAAAAATTAGCCCTTCTTGGGCTTTAGAGCAAAGGTACTGCCCTGGGAGCAGATTCTTGGCTCATGATCTCAGATAATCAGAGCTCCTGACCTGTTCTGGAGCAGATAGATCTTCTCAGAGCCACAAGCTGCATATGTTGGTTTATTGGGTCCTGGTTTCTACGTTTAGAGTTTAGCTTTAGAGAAAAAAGGCCTGCAAGTTCAGAACTGCAACATATATCTGAATCTAAGGTTTTTGGTTACTGTAACTAAAGATATTTGAAATAATTATTTTCATGCTGACTTCAAAAGGACATCAGTGTTGCATTATGAGCCTATATCAATAGACAGTTCTTTCTCATTTCCTGTACTTTTTTCTTGCGTTAGAACAGCTTTTGAAAGTGCGTTTGGACACGTAACCCTAGAATGCACGAGTATAATACTATTTCAGAAGACTGGCCCAAATATCTGCGTTGACAATCTCTGATTCCCTTAAATTGGCCCTGGAAAATTCTGAAGAAAGGTGTGGAGTTCTTTTGTTTGGGATCATTTCATGTGTTTTTCTTTAAACAATGCCTAAGCCAAGAAACTGCTGCCACAGGAAGCTAAAAACTTCAGGAATGTGTCTTGTTATTCTTTGTGATGCCTTACCATAAATAATTAACATATTTTAATGGCTTAAAAAGAATGCAAAAACATCAGTTTTCATTCATCTATAATAAGAAAAGAGGAGGAGGAGTGAGCTGACAGGAGGATATGAGATAGTATGAATTAAAGTTAATAAAAAATGCTTGCAGTGTTAGTCATCAGTTTTGCCTTGCACATCCCATATGCTGCACACTGCAATGTCTTATAACTATGTTGAAATGGGCTTGTTTTGTGTGGAAAAAAACATGGATCATATTTAAGTGGATCTTCAGAAGAACTCACTTCAGATGAGAATTAAATAGAGGGAAATAAATCTAAACATCTTTTTCTCTCACAGATTCTTTTTCTATTTTTATTTAATGTGATATAATTTATAAATATTTGATGGGCTATGGCTCAGTAAATGTCATTTTCTTGGCTCTAGGGGGAACTTCAGCTTTGCGTGTCGATCAAAATGATATAGAGTCTCTCTGGAACAAGTAGGACAATTACCATGTATCTGAAGGTCAGATTCTAGGTCTGTCAAAATAAATCACCAAACTTTAATTTATTGCAAGATTAAAAGGGTCAAGCTGTTTAGGAAATCTAGGCCCAAGTTTTAGCAGTGCTGCTATACTAGCAGATCTTTTCTGAATTTTCTTTACTCTGCACTTGCTGATAGACTTGTAAACTCAAGCAGTAGCTTCTATACATTATAAAGCTGTGTCTTATATTATGAAAAATACTTGAAAAGACTATGGCATTTTTCACTGCTGTTTTAAAACTTCCTCCTGCCTACAACACAAATTTCTTTCCCTCTGACCTCAGTGATCTGCTGACAATAAACTAAGGCAAGCCTCCTTCTATGGCTTCATTCCCTTGCCTGGACCATGCTTGAAAGGTGAAGCAGCTCTGACCTGAACAAGGAGATATCCATGAACTGCATGCATTTTATCAAGCCCTTTCTGAATTTTGGTGGACTGTACAGCAAGCACTGAACAGTTGCTACTGAAATTGAGAGGGCAGAGGATGATGCAGCCTGTTTCCAGAGTTTCATGATGAACCATTCCACCCTTCTGTTGAGTTTTGATTAGACAACAGAGGTAGATGCAAGAAGATGTATTTGTTGCCTTTTTTGTTGCCTTCTTATGCTAACTGGTAAACATCATCCCATTCTCTCCCAGGAGATACACAAGTACTGTGACATGGGACAAGCAGATCACTTGGGCAACAGGCAGCTAGGAAGCCTTCCCAGATAGAAATTCTTGTTTTTCAGTGGAGATGCTTTGACTCAAACTTTCGGTTTCCAAAATAACAGAGGACTGATGAAACATTTCCTATACGAATATAGCTGCCTCACTAAGGCAAACAAGACCAGAATTCAGTAAAACCAGAGGAAGAATAATGATGTGTAGAGACATCAGCTACCATCCTACGCAATTAAATACAATTTTTTCTTTGATGAAATTTGTTTGGATTCATTCTATGAGCAGTGAGAGCAATTAGCAGTGGAAAAGTTTTATTTTAAGGCATCTCATCTGGCTCCTTAAGACATGAAGTTGTCACTACAAGTGCGTGATTACTACAAAAACGTCTTTTTTCCTGCTTCTTGGAAACTGTAGATGGTACCCTGATACCATTGGAAGTGCTGCTGTTTGCATTTCCTTTCAACAAAAAGATTCTCAAACCAATTGTCCAGTCATAATTGTAGAAGTGAATTTTAACAACTTCACCCTGAGC
>NW_010169536.1:0-1828 GCF_000695765.1 Mesitornis unicolor
TGCCGGCCGCGCTCCAGGCCGGGTTGGGTGAAGTCACCTCCCTGCGTCATTTGCAAACATGAGTCTGAGAAACGTGCGATGACTAAATTAAGCCCTAAAATAATAATAAAATGGCTGGGTTTATTTTAGCAAACTGGTTATACGAGTTTTGTGTTACAAATGTTAATTATTAATAACTTTGGCACTAGATTTTTTTTTTTTTCTGCACAAAGTTTGTGTCTTGGCAGACGATGTGCTGGGAACCACTGGTACTGCAAGGATTAATGTGGAGAGATGAAGACTGATGAGCCGCTAGGAGGATGGCCCAAGTCTTCTTCTAAAGGGCAAGGAGGCACCTTCTTCACTCAGAGACACAGGGGCAGTGGTCTGCTGCTCACAGCCTCCCTTCTGCTTACAGCACTCCTGCCAGTGCCCAGCCTTTTGTCCAAGGCCTATGCTCTCAGCCTCTTTAGCAACCACTTCAGGAACTAGCATCCAAAACGAACAGCCGTGGTTTTAGGTCTAAGCCTCCCTTCTAGCTTAGTCTTGGGAGAAACCCCCGATGTGGAAACTTGCAGATTTTTGGACAGTTTTTCCCAATCAGTTGTTTTTCTTCTCTTTCCTGTTGGTGTGAATGTTAATTTATGGATCTCCTAAGCAATGCAGTATTTTCCAGGACCAAATTTCAAGTGCAGAATCACTCGAGGCCAACATCAAAATTAAAATTACATGCCTGATTAAAAACAGGAGAACAGGAAAGCTTCAGAAGCAGATAAGTGGTCTGATCCTTTTGAAATAAATGGCAGAACTTCACTGGTTCCTGGAAGAGAAGGCTTGAATTGTCTGGGTCGAAATAACACAATTTCCTTTCACAGTCTTTCATTAGACTAGACCTCGTTGCAATGTTTCTGGGTAATTCAGAGGGACACGTACAAGGTAGGTGTAAGTTCATCCTAAAAAGATGTGGCCTACTTTCATCTGAGTCTTGATTTTGAATTGTGTAAATGTTGGTGGGGTGCTTAGAAAAGTGTATGTTTGCAGGCATCAGTAGGTTCAATGCCATCTGCTTTTGAACATCCTGCATAAAGGTCAACACATTCTTTTCCACTAATTAAGCACAAGGCAAAAGGTTTTATTTTCCTCCCTTAAATGAAAGGTAATGTGATTTAATGGTCCTGAGTATGGAAATGAATTTTATTAAATCTGCAACTGCTCACAGCCAATGCTTTCCCAGCTTTTCCCAGTTGTTTTCTTGAGACAGATTTGCTTTAATATGCCTTCTCTCACCAGCCGGCCATTTCTCCAAGTCTCAGTTTTCTCCAGATTTCCTAATTTTCTCTAAAACTTTCTTTCCACTCAGAACACAGCATGTTTCTGTGCTGTTCAAAGCTGACTTTGGGGATTGCTTAATTTGGATAGAAAACTGCATAGAATTTGTGTCCCTCTTGCCTTGGGATGTGCAGTGACATTTATCCGGATTATCACAGAATCACAGAATATTAGGAGTTGGAAGGGACCTCGAAAGCTCATCCAGTCCAACCCCCCTGCCAGAGCAGGATCACCGAGACTGGGTCACATAGGAATGCGTCCAGGTGGGTTTTGAATGTCTCCAGAGAAGGAGACTCCACAACCTCTCTGGGCAGCCTGTTCCAGTGCTATGTAACCCTCACAGTAAAAAAGTTTTTCCTCGTATTCAGACAGAACCTCTTATGCTCCAGCTTTCTCCCATTGCCCCTTGTGCTATCATTGGCTGTCACTGAGAAGAGCCTGGATCTTTCCTCCTGACACTCGCCCTTTACATATTCATAAGCATTTTTATGTTCACCCCTCAGTCTCCTCTTCTCCAAGC
>NW_010169537.1:0-19569 GCF_000695765.1 Mesitornis unicolor
ATAAAATAAAATAAAATAAAATAAAATACAAATTACTTAAATTTACAATATAACTGCAAAACCACTATAGGAAAATTATTCTTAAGAAGGTAAGGTGACCTTAAACATTTATAACCACTGTGCTCAGCTAGATCTTATGTCCCACGTTTAATATCATTTTTCCTTCATTTTCTCAGTGATGACTCAGTCTGAGCAACTTCATTATCTTGAGCACTGTGTCAACAGAAGAATAGGGATGGATGCAATAATACTTAAGAAATAGGGATGTGTTCTTCTCAAGACAGAATAAAACATCCTGCTTAAATTAAGCCACTGTGTCCCCTGTACCATGCCTTTCTGTTAAAATGGCAGAGCAACTGAGGGGTTCCCACCACATATTTAATGGCAGAATTATCTGAACTGGAAAATCCCAATCTGACAACTGCCACATCCTAAAGAGGACCACATTACCTGAAAATCTCATCTGGCAGTGGGCAGTTTCTTGTCATAAATTGCTTGTCCAGAGTTTGTGCCACTTCTGAGGATGGTTCAACAACTACTAGTTTCTCCGGTTTCTTATAGAAGCCCACAGCGTGAGGTGAGCTCCCTCAGAGATACTTTAACTTTTATACTGAAGTTGTATTACTACAGCTACAAGTGTTCACATTTCCAGTAGTTAAGAAACAAAAATAAGTTTGAAGAAGCAATCATTTATTTTGCATTACTGGCAAACCATACAAAGTAATATAGTGATGTCATGAAATTTACAGATTTTTAGATGTTTTCCCACAAGAAGCTGGCTTGTTAGAGCAGCTCACAACAGATCATCGAGAAAACTTCTACCAAGGGGAAATCCCCTAATGGCACGGGATTTTTAAAGCATAGATTTTTCTCTTTTTCTTTTTCTGCTGAAGTTACTACTTGTAACAAACAAGTAGGAAGAGTGGAAGGAGGAGGAGTATCGTTACAGAGAAATGCACAGACAGTGCTGTCAGTGGGATGCTTTTGCATAGAGCCCCAATACTTATTAAATATTTCCAGTAAATTTCCTCTTTAAATGATTACTCATTTTCTGAGAGGTTCAGCTCTGAAGAGAGTGATCTGAAGACGGATATAAAATTTAAAAATTACATATGGCAAAAGGCACAAGTTCTTAAAGTGTTAGGAAAGACACAGACTCTTTATTATTTTGTAAATTTTTGTACATTGCTTTTATAAATGACCAGGCAATATTCAAAATATTTTCTAGAATACAGAAGGAAAAAAATATCATGGAAATGGAATCAAGTGATAAATACATAACTTTACATAATATAAATATTTTGTGGAAAAATTGTTGGTAGCCACCTGAGATTTATACATCTAGTCTCAATGTTTATTCCCAGTTCATTCTCATTTAGATTTATATGACCCAAGATATTTTTCAAGATTTGTTTATTGGCCCAATAGCAAAAATATTTTGAGCTTGATGAAGGAATTATTAAGACTTGGTCATCACAAACCTTAGAATAACATCTACATCAGCCATACCATGGCTATGACTGTAGGCATTGCACACACTTTGTATTGGAAGTCAGAAACATCACTGATTAGTATAAAAATGGTCATTTTCATCAAGAATTTCCCTCATTAGCAATAGGTACATCTTTTTTCTCCTCTTATTTTCAGTTAAGTCTGTTGGTAGGCTGCCACAGAGCTGTAGCCAGCAGCCTTATCTCTGAATGTTGTTGGCATTGGACTGATAGGGATTTTTCCCAGACTCCTATGGACTACCGAGCTAATCCGATCTTGCCCTGATCAGTTTCCACCAGTCACTGTTAGTTTTGTTTCTGCCCAAGCATAACTTCATGGCCAACAAAGTCATTAAATTATCAAGAACCTTGTCCTTGTTTTACATATAAAACCACCTTAAGGTTTAGAGTGGCAAAATGACTGATGAAAGGAGACATGAGCCACCAGCTAAGCGCCAAAGCAAGCGCTTCTATTTAAAGAGCTCAAATACAGCCCTGTCTCTGCTGACAGCCCACACCGTTGCATAAGTGAAGAGCCTTGTAAGAAAATGCCAAGCACTAGAGGGCTTCGGACAGGATTAACAGACACGAAGGTCCAACAAAATCATTATGATAATCCTGCCTGATCCCTGGAACTACAGGTTACATAATGAAAATAAATTAACTGCACCTACTCCAAGGTTTTGTGGACATGAAATTGAGTAAATCTAAAGAGTTTTAAACAACTGCCCTCCTCTGATGTGCTGTGGTACAGCGATGCCTCACTTCTCGCTACTGGCAGAGCAGGTGGAGGGATAGCTCATTAGTTCCTGCTTGTGTATTTTAAAGTAAGATTTTCAAAAGCCTAAGAAGTGTTGGCACTTATACCTCTTTGAATGTGAAAGAGTTAGGCAGGTTTTAGGCTTTTCAAAAGTGTTCCCTGAGAAAAGTAAAGGATTTTGAAATTTCTCTGGATCTTTTTAGTCGGGGTTTTAACTTGAAGAAAAGTTTTGGATATTGCTTTAATATTCAAGTCAAGATATTCTTTAAATTAGCCTCATTTAAAAAAATAGGCAATTAACCTGAAAACTTGAATATGAAATGCCTCATGTGCATCCACGCGCAATGTCTTATGACTTTCAATCAAGGCTATGGCTGTCTTTTCCTGAGAGAAACACATTATCTATCTTATTATCCCTTTTCTATTGCCGCCCTGTAACAGCTGAACAGTTGGGGGGAATGAGGTGAGACTTCATGCAAAGCTGAATGTTACAGAAGGAAAAAGTCAGTAAAACCAGAAGCTTTGATGATATTTTCCATAATCCTTATGGCAAAAAAATCCCCAATGCTAATGGAAAATTTTATCAGATTCCATTTCATCTGCTGTTCCAAAGGGGACATGGATCAAATAAAGGAGTTAATGTGTACCTCTTGATGAAGGATTTGTTTTATTTGGGCTTTTTTTCTCTTTGCTGCTGCCTGGGTTCATGAGCTTGACTATTCACAGGCTGGCACATATGGAAAGGCATAATCCTTAGTGCCAGACTTCTCCTTTGGAAATTTTGCACTGTAGTCCTGATGAAACCTGACTGTTTTCTTTGAAAAACTCTGGTGACATGAAAGCCTGGGGTAGATCTCTATCTGCAATGCATGAGACCTTTCCAGGGAAATTAAAATACATAAATAATGTAACAGAGAAGTTTCTCCTACAGGAATTCCCACTGGTTTTAGGTTTCAACAGGCTCCTCTGAGAGAGCAGTTAATGACCTGTTTGTCTTCAAGGGTAATTTAAAATTACACAAGGCCTTTGCTTCTGCCAGTTCCTGTTTTGCCCTCACTAAATATTGGTTTGGGTACTGCCACAAAGGAGGCAAAAATTTCTCACAGAGTAACAAAAAAATGGAATTGTGGACTTTGGTAGAAAGGTTGGGGAATTCAACTGTGAAGGCTCAGGAAAGACTGAAACGGCTTGGACAAAGATGAGATTGCAATACTGTGTAAAGGACCTGGAGTAAATGGAAGGGTCCAGGGCATGTCATTGAGGACAGGTATGACCAGGCTAGGAGGAAGCCTGAGACTGAAAAGGTGGAGCAGGAAGGACAGACAGACACCTGCTCCCACCCTATCCCCATGCAATGAGGACTCATGCCTGGAGGAGGTGAAGCTTGCTTAGGACTTCAGCCATGCTCGCTCCACTTCCCTGCCCTACTCAGTGCCAGGACAGTGGCAGCTGTGAGCAGTGGTTGAGTCTGTTGCATTAATTTTGCAGGCTGAACACCGAACACAGCCTAGGAACAGACGCTGCCTTCAGAACGGGAAGCTTTAATGAGAGCTGTTTGTGGAAACACTATATAGCCTTCCTCAGAGCCTTGTGCTAGAAAAAAATCTATAATTTATCCTTCTCTTCCCAGAACCATTTTATCTAGCCTATCAAGTCCAAGTTTGCTTTCTTTAAAAATTTTCTTTGCTTCTGTTTAATTTAGCTTCCTGATACCTAAGAGGGTAGTAAAAAAATAATATTCCAATCCATGTAACTATAAACCAAAACAAACCCAAATATCTTTTCAAGCAAAGCTGTATATGCCAGCACATTAACCCAGAAGTGAAAGGCAACACCTTGTTCTTAAAATTGTCAGTGTCAAAGCTTTCATTTAGACTACCTTGGTCATTGTGTAAGAAGATTCAGATCACCAACAAAACAAAGTCAAATATATTTTCTGTATGTTCCCATATGATGTTTGTTTCTGAAATAAGTTTACAAACTGCCTTGTCAACTCTACAACATCTATAAAAGAAACAGTGAAGCATGGATTACTGTCCTTGCACATGACCTGGCCTGAACTTCATCCCTTAGTCCCACACAGATCTCAGGTATGGAGACATTTGGAGACATTTGGATAAAAATACTATTATCATGCTGCTGCTGCTACTGCTAATAATAATGATAACAATGATAATCACGATAATGATGATGATGATAATAATAATAATAGTAGTAGTAGTAGTAATAATAGGCTTGAACAGTGTCTCCCAAAGTCTTTGAGTGTGAAACTAGGTTAGCAGTCTAAGACTCTCTTTCCTACTTGGACAGGAGAACCAATAATACCTATCTCCTATGAATAAAGCAAGTTCCTCGCAAAGAGATGCTCTCCTTTCGATGCAGGCAGTACCATTGCTGCTCTACTGCCTCTTTCTCTCTCTGCCATTCTGATTGTTGTTTCCTCCTTTTTCTCCAATAGTTCTCTGTGTAAAAAACCCAACCTTATTTCTTCTAATAAGAAATTTCTCTAAGTAAACTTCCTTGTGTGAAAAAATAAACAAGTAATTTTTTTTTATAAAATAAATACTATTTGGGCTAAAAATAAAAGTGTTCTACTATTAGAATAAGGAATACTAAATTCATCCTAGTTCTTCCAGACCCATGGAGTGAATCATTCTGCTCAGATGCCAGTACTTGCAAATTTCACACAGAGATGAAACAGAAATGAATATGCATTAAAGCATAAGGAATAAAAAAATGCTAAACAAAAAACTCCATTTGTAACATGCATGCAGTATGGGCTATAATATATAATTAAGCACTAAGAAATAGCAAAAATTATCATTAAAAGTATTTCAAGAGAATATTAATATATATGGCACCTACCCACAGAATGAGCCATTTATGGCATCAGTGAGTAACAAATGGAGTGTATAACGAAATAATTATATCATTAAAAATTGTCTAGTTAAAAAAGATTGAGATTTCCAAATCACAAACTTGTTTTGTGGAAGAAACTCACTAACTGCTCACTCTACAAGAGCTAAGGGTTTCAGAGTCAGACAGTTAAGAAGAGAAGCTGCCATCTCTCATGAAAGCTTAGGAGTCAGGCAGTGGGAGTTAACAAAGCTGAGGAGCACAAGCCAGTGTACTAAAACAATCCCACACAGCAAAACCAGCTGCATTTAGAGTACTGGCTAGAATCCTTCAGACCCAGAGAGAAAGTGCTCCAATAATACTCTTCATGAGAGTCCACTCAAAGCACATGCAGAGGATCTTTCTCAGACCAGACAGGATCCTCCTCACCTGACTTTGACTGTCTTGACTTACCTTATGACCATTTCTCCATGTCATATGGGCTTCTTTTGTGTCTGAGACACATCCTGAGGATGTTCAATCCCATCCATAAAGACCTTTTTTTCTATTCACTACAGAGGGAAACTAGACAATTCTCATTAAGATGGATACATTTAGCCAAGATGTGCACCAAGAGAAAATCCAATTAAATACTAAATTAAAAAAAACACTAAACAAACAACAACAAAACACACACAAAAAAACCCAACAACAACAAAAAAAAAACCCCAAACCTCAATAAGGGTGGTCATATATAGGAACAGATGTCTAGAAATGCTGTACAATCTCAACCCTTGGAGACATCCAAAGCTGATTGAACAAAGCCCTGAGCAACTTAATGTAACTTTGGAGTTTGCATTGTTTTGGGCAGAGTGGCTCCAGAGGTCCCTTCCAGGCTGAATTATTCCGTGATTGCATTAATCTTTTCTGCAGAACAGTTATATTATTTATCCACCCACAGCTCCACATGCTTTAATGATTTTCCCTTCCTGTGCTATGCAGGGTCTTCCCTGTAATGAGGTTCAGCTCCCCTCTTCACCACACATAGCCTTTCAGCCATACATTTTCACTGTATTATATCTGTATTTGGATCAAAACAAGGGAATTGTATTGAGTATTTTCAACTAAAGACAGCATCATCTGTATCTAAACAATAACTATTTGGTATAAAATTCTGGAGGGTTTTTGGGAAATGAAAACAATAGCTGAATTTTTTCTGTGGAAAACAGCTGTAGTATTCAAAAACCAACAAACAAATGATTTCTTTATGAATGCATTAATTTAAAAAAAACCACTTACTTTCAAACATATTTACCTGCTCAGTTTGACAGAGAAATAGAAATAGGAAATCAGCGGATGCATTTCACTCTGAGATTTAGTTAACCATTATGTCATACTTAGTAACTCTTTAAAAAAGCTCACTTCTCTCTGTATAGGCAGTCCTATATCATTTCTACAAGTAAATAAATGCAATAGATGCTGAAGAATTTCACACATCGCTTGGAGAATACACCTTTTGTATTCCTAATCTTTCATATTAGTCAGGTTTAATTAGCTCCAATAAATGTTGCTAAGCAAAGATCAGACTAAGAAAATCACAGATCCAGAGTAAAGCTAGCTTGAAACTGCTGTAAATTGCATGAGAACGGACAGTGAATTCATGTGATATGCCGTGACCTCAAAAAGGTTCTCTCCCACGGAGGATTTGTTGCCTGCGGGACTAATAAAAGGGCTTGTTAGTCCAAGCTGATTCAGTAGTGGTGGCTATTAAAAGCAGTGTCAATTCCCAGACTAACTGCTAAAAACTATTGCATCAAAAAAAATACTGCTTTCTCTTCCTAGAGCCATGCCCCAAGCTTTACCCAGGAGCAGCTCCTCCATCTTCTCCCCATGCCCCCACAACCAGGGCTCTGCTGTGGCCTTGCTCCATGTCTCGGTGACAGTCATTCACATCCTTTATAGTAACAGACTGAATGAGGCCTATAGGTACAAATACTCTTAAAACTTAGGACTATTAAAAAGATTATTATGGCAGCTCCTCCAGATCAATCAGTGTGTGCAAGTGACAGTTAAAGACTATTTCCAAGCATAGCAACAAAAACCCAAAGTAAATTTAAATTAGACACGACAACAAAAACCCAAAGTAAATTTAAATTAGACAACAGATTTTAAACTAAAAATTGATTAAACATTAGACTATTAAAGTTCAGGTACAGGAGCATAGACATATTTCACTGTAGTTATTGGTAACTGTAAATAATTCTAATAACTGATATTGAGTTTGCAAGATGATTTTATTATGTTTTTGCTCATAGTAGAATTTAACTCCATGCAGTGTATTTAATAGGCTAAGTAGAATTCCTGTAAGCATAAAGATTAATGTTTTGTATATACTTGGATTTGATCAGCTGAAATGCAATATTATCTCAAATACAAACTATGTTTACTAGGCAGTACGCTTATGATGTTGAACTACTGAATTTGGCACAGTACTTCTAATCGAATCTTGTACTGATAATGTAAGAGATAACAAACAGTGTGATGAATTTAAACTACTTCGTATCACAAGTCTCCAAACTACTTCCAGCAGAATGGACTGAGATTCAGCCTACAGAACCCTCTACTATCCTCTTCCTGACCTGTGGAGAGAAGAGAATCCACCAAATAACAATAATACAAGCATCCCTCTTACGTGAGTGATATATTATGTGAGTATTTGTTTAGACTCTGTGTATTCTAATGTAAAGCTGGATAAATATCCAAGTGGTGAGCAACCAACTTGCCATAGCTTCTAGGCATATGAAATTGCAAAGAAGATTAGACTGCCTTTGAGTGTTGCTGCAAATATCCATGTGATGTCACTGCAGAAAAAAACTGAGGATCACCACTCATTACATTATAGTGCATTACATTAAAGTACTGGTATAATAATTTGTTAAATCCACACTATTCTTATTATTCATGCAGTTCTAAAGGTCAACATTAAATCTGAATAGAATATAGTCCCATCTAGTTATGGAACATTTCAACTCTAGACAGAAATTAAGATACCCAAAGAATTATTTGGTTGTCCAAAAAATAATTGGAAGGTTTTTCTTAATAGACGGACATACAAAGTGACTCTTTGTTCTTTGGGCTACCCTACAGACACTGTCATTGGTTTGCCCAGGAACAAGAGGGTTCAGCAGCAAGACTTTATGACCATTGGAAAGAAACTGTTTTCCTGAGCTGTACCACAGGCATCGATGGCAACCCCATTGCTTCTTCCTGGCTCTGCAAAGAAGAGACGGGACAAGGCTGGGAGCACCACCAACACCAGCACTGCAGTGGTGAAGGACAACAGTGTGCTGCCCCTTTGTCTTCGCACTCTCCGCCTCTAAAATCCCATGCTCCAAAGACGTAAGTAGAAGAGAAGAATATGTAACTGCACTGCTAAAGATCATATTGTGATGTGTACAAACATGATTTGGGATACTAGACCAAAAAATAATTCATGCCTGAGGGAATCATCTGCCTAAGAAAGTTCAGCCTCTGTAATGCAAGTTTGGAAAGCATCACCAATTAGGGATCTCTTAATCTTAGAGTAGGCAGCTGATAGCTACAGTTTCCAAAGCCGTTCCCAGCACATGCATAACATTGTTTCCTTCTGTCTTCTTAAGTAATTCTTAATTATAAGAACTGAAAGCCCCCTGGTTCTTGCATTATAAAAGTGTGATTAAGCATACTTGAGGGTTTCCTGTACATTTTACTATGCAATAAACCTTACTGATATTGAGGTATTGAGACCAGCTCTCATACTCCACATACTCCACTTCCCCAAACTGTTACCTATGAGGTCAAGCCTCAGCACTGCACTCCATTAATTAAACTTATGATTTGCACCTTAATTATCTTGCTATTCTGTAGAATTCTACTGATTCGCAATATATTCAGTAGTGGAAGAGTCCTGGAAATATCTGACAGTTCGCTTACATAAGCCTGTCATATTTTATAATTGCATATAAAAATTTTGTATAGATAGTCTACATACAAGTACACATTAAAAATGTTATATATACTTACATGCACTATTCTTCATATAATTATCTCTTTAGTTTCCCATCTATGGCTTCACTGTATATAAGAATTCAAAGAGGTGAGTTGTAAAGTGTTGGAAGACTGACCACAGGGATCACCATATTCCCTGCTGAAGGCTGAAGGAATCAGAGGTATTTTTCTGTCATTCTTCCTTCTCCCTTTCTCTATCTTTCTTCCCCCCATCATGTCTCTCCTTCTCTCCCAATTAAAAAAAAGGCAAAAGAAAAAACAAAACAAACACCAAACAAACCAAAGATAAAACAAGAGAAAAAAAATTCTGTCAGATTGCATCTCAATTCAAGTGAACTATGGGTCTAAGAGAGCACGCACTGAAGCCACGAACCTCACACTGCTTTAGGGGAGAAATCTGTAGAACCCAGCCTTACAAACCCATGTGGGGCTGTGCAACAGGCTTAGGTCCTTTAGTAGTGCTCAAAGCACCCAGGGGAAACCAGAAACCCAGTACAGGAGTCAAAAACAGGTGTCCATCATACAATCATTCAGAGGAACCAGTCTCAGCCTTGTCTAATTTTATAACAGTGAAACTGCGTCACAGTGCTCCAGAGAGGACAACATGTTCCTTGTGTTTTGCTAGAACAGGGCTGATCGTAAATTATTTTGGGGCACGTTTTCCCTTGGGTAAATGCATTCTCCAGTAATGTGCAATATGCTTCAGAATATGCTTCTGCACTTTGGCAAAATAAGCAGGAACACCAACTCGCTCACCTATTATTGTATGTAAAACAGCTTTGTATTTGCAATTAGCAGGAGAAGTGACAGGACAGTACCCGACTGGGAAAAGTGGAAACTGCTGAGATTAATCAAGTGTTCCTATAGCAAGAACTATTCTGAAGTACATTCCAGGTTTGAAAAGAAATATCCTTTGTGTTTTATTCATTTGTTTGTTACCATACAAACCTTCTTTCTGATTTTGGCAAGCGGACACTTTGAAGAATGAAAGCTTAAAAGGTCTACTTCATCTAATACAAGTACATTTAGTGTTTATAATGTCAGGTTTCATTCTATAGTCAACACTAGCAAAACTGATGAAAAATACTTTTGATTTGTGGCTGAATAGAGGAAAAAAAAGGCATAATAATTTTTAAACTATACTTTAGGAAAAGAAAGACCAGAAATCCTTGAGAACAAAAAGATTATAAAGCTTTCAAAAGAGCGGTGTTGGTCAAATGATTACTGCCATAATAATGCAGACATAGTTTGTATTTTAAACCACTGCTCCTGTAATATTATACATGGTAATAACACAGAGTTGAAAATGCTGCATTGTTCATCAACGGCTGAAACGCTGACCTCGGATTCAAAAGATGCCTTTTCAAACAGTATTAATACAGCAAAAAGGGGCTTACCTCAAATACATTAATTCATTTGGAAATAGCTGTAAAAATAGAGTATTTAAGTTCCAGCTATTTAAATAGTTGAAACTGTGCCAAAAGTTGACTTTGCTCACAAGTTGTTTTGATTGAAATAGTGCCTACTGGTTGAGACAGGCACAAGATCCAAACATGGAAGATACCATGCACAGGTTTTTGAACTCCTAATATTAAAAATACATACTGGTGTTTTTCCTTTATAGTACCAAACATCACAAAGATAAAAAGTGAAGAGGCCAAAATGCTGAGAGTATTAATGCCCAGTGAATCAGACTGTTTTTTTAAAACCATGTGCAAAAGGTCTGGGCTGGGTTTAGATCAGTGTCAGCAGAACTTTAGCACTGGATTCCTCTTGCCCTCGATGTGCTCCTGCAGGCCCAAGCTCACTAGAAACATTTTTTTGAAGTTAGAATAAGGGAAGAGGGAAGGGATACATGGTGTGGAGAAGACCACTGCAATAACCACACAAGAATGTCAGTACAACGTGAAGTGTCATGCCAAAGCTCTTCAAAACTGGAACAGCCCATTTGGGCATCACAAGAACAAAATCACAGAGATTGTGGTCCATACAATTGCAATGTGTTATATCCCTTTTTAGCCACTTTGCTCCATGCTGTAGCCCAGAGTATCACAAAAGCCTCTTTGCAGTCCTGAGGCCTCTCATTTTCCTTAGTTTATGAAAAAATTAAGCTCTTCTTTATCTTTCCTTCTTGAAAATGTGCATTTTAAACAGAGGATGATCTGCAGTCTCATCAGTGGTCTTCTTGGAGTTAATTTCTGTACTAAAATGAAGGTTCCTAACAGATTAAATCTCAAAAAAGTTTCTTCAGAAGTAGAGGCTCAGCTTTTTCAAGCAAGCGTATAAGGTGGTATAAAGCTCTTTGGCAAAGGATAATCTCTCACACATCTATTTCAGACATTTGAAGCTGGAGTAATCAACCATATTTTATTCCCAGAGCATCAGATGCAATTTAGTTTCCTTATTTGTAAATTCTTTATGCAGTTTAGTGCAGAACAAAGTGCACTAAAACTGATGAAAGCCTTTATTAAGTGATCATCTCATTATATCTATTAAAGGTCTGGGTTAAAAGGATCATATGGCTGAAGACTTGTTGCATATTTCCTGCAGGCTGCAGATAGTGTTAATTTTAAGAGTAATTACCAGATTACTGGAACCTCAGCATGTGTGGAGGAGGAGATTTGAGTTCATTTGCCAGAATCTTTAGAAGTTACTTGTTCATTCTTGAATCAAATCCAAACAGATTCTATAAGAAGCATTTTACTGTAGATGTTTATAATTTGCAGTGGGGCGGTGCCTAGAAATCTCAGTCATGGATTAAGCATTATATATATATGACACTGGAAGACAGCCCCTGCCCTAAGTATCTACATATTTCATTTAAAAAGCAAATAAAAATATTTCCATGCACTTTCTAACAATTTTAAGAAATAAATAAATTCATTAAGCAGTGAAAGCTTTGACACACTTATTATTCTTTTATTGGAAAACACAATGTCTTCTGAATGTCAGGAACCATTCATGGCATTTTATAACCTAAATAAGGACTTGTATTTTCCCATTTAATTCAGTGGTGGTTTTTCTAGACAAAAGCAAAAGCAGGACTTCTGTGAGTTTTAATTAGCTTAAATTGTCCAATTGACATCTAAAACAGACACTAAACCATCTAGATACCTACAGTGCCATTTAATACCATTTGTGTTTAACAGAGCATTAAAAGGCTAGACTTCTTCTACTGCTAGTCATTGCATTTCTTGCAATTGTACCTTTAGCACAATATCAGACTCCATTTTGGGAAATACTGTATTTTGCTGATGACTGCCAGTAGTTTTCTACTCATCCATGGATTAATTTGGAGAATGCATTTTCAAGTTTATGCAATATATTTGTGTGGGGGTAGAGGCCTTGTCCACTTACATCTATTTCTCTTCATACATAATTTTGAAGAAATTCTACAGATGTTCTATTTAGAGCCCATAATATCAGAAATGCATTTCTTTAGATGCATGCCTACTCAGACACCATCAGATTTGTGGAAGATAATAGAATGGCCTGAACTATGAATTATCAAAAAACTCCATCAAACTGTGGCTCTTGGGCTAAGGTCAGCCATGTAACATATTATAAATAAAGTTTCCTTATTTTACTGTCTCTAAGTTCAGGTACAGAACAGTTAACTAACAATAAAAATTGTAAAATATCAAGATTTTCCAAATATCTTCCTTAACAGCTAACACAAAAAGGAAGGACTGATTTAACATAGGATTTCTTATATTTAAAATCTTCTTTATCTTTCCAGATTTAGTACAAAGAAGCAGCCTACACAATGAACAACAATTATCACAAAACATTTTGTACAAATATGCAAAATAATGAGATAAATCTAGGATCAATATAGTGACTCTCTTACAGGCTGGTCTGAAAAATATTCTGATGTATGGTGCATTTGAATGCGTAGGAAAGGCTTAAGTTTAAAAATGGAAAAAGAGAGATGAGACTATGTTGAGAGAGGTAAGATGGAGATGACAACTGCAGTAATGACTGCATTCTTTATAGACAACAGCAGAAAAGAAGAGTTAAAGGAGAGATGAGAACATGAGTATCACATTGCCTTGAAGATAATATTACAAACCAGTATGAAAGAGGACTCATTCCAGTCAAACACTTAACCACATGCTTGGCTTGAGGGACACGGAGAGTGTCATCAAAGCTAATGAGCTGGTGTCTCCAGCAGACAGATTTCCAGGGTTCAGCTGTACACAGCTACCACTACACCATCAGCAGCACAGACCCTCACCTGGACAAAGAGTTGTATTTACGTTTCAGTTTTATCTCAGTGCCACTTACCTCAGTTTAAAGCACAAAGAGGGAAGTCAGTCGCTACATCCATACCAGCAGGGCTCAGCAGCAATCCCACACACAGCACTGCCCATATTGCTCTGGGGTTTTACATGAGACAGGAAGCACTGCCAACAGGCACAGAGGGCAAGGAAAAAGAAAGTTCACCATACAAACATGGGTTATGTCATAACAGCTGTCAACCTGGCTAGAGAGCATGCCTTGTCCTCTCCTATTTACTACTGCAAATGCGACCATAGCAGTACACTGCAGAGATATCCAAATTATCTCTACTCTGCCATTTCGACTATGGGCCTGCTTCTGCGCTACCTTCTGTAGCTTAGTGAGGGGGAGAATTCTGACACTGCAATAAAAAGCTTGATATAGATATACACCATGCACTGAGTTTATTCTATGAACATTCATCCTTTTGAGAAAATTATTCTTCTTTTCCTGCACAGAGCACAGACCTAGTGTATTCGAACCAGCCCTCTGGCATACAAGTATATCAAGAGGCCTGTGATTCTGCAAGTTTTAGTCACTGTTTGCTTTTGCTTTCCTGATAATCCAGTATTTATAGTGTCTTAAATTTCTTCCACTCGGAAACTAGTTGCAGCAATTCTAAAATAAAATAAAAGCACAATGGCAGCATTAATGATGCTATCTCTTGCAGGGCTTATAAAGCCTGTTTCTCTGTTTCGCCCCCTTCTCCAGACCTGCTGAAACAACGACTGCAATCAAAACGCAAGCACAGCCCTGACAGTTCCTTTTATGTTTCAATCCACTTCTTGTGCACAAAGAGCACAATTTGAGCATTTGCAGTGATAGCAACAGCTATGCAGAAGAAATGCTATTATCCTTGTTTTACCTAAGAGTCTCGGATGATATGTCATGATTTGTTTGCAAGGAGTTTTGCCAAGTTACTAAAATGGTAGAGAACTAAATTTGCCTTTGCTGTTAAATGGAAAAACCCAAATGGACTCCAGACCTACTCAAGGACTGTGTTTGGTCTATCTTACCATGAAGTGATTATATATGCATTTTCCAAAAGCTGTCTTTCACAACAGGTGCATCCGTATAATACAAAGCCAGCAGAAATGACAATTTTCCAAGCAGAAAAAAAAAGGCATGCGGTCATATCCATAGAGTGCCAAGCCCACACTAGCACACCTTGACTGTTCACATCAGTTGCTCTGGATTTGGTAGTACTTTAATAGAATGACAGGGCTTTTCTGTAGGAACTAACACACAGGACAACCTCGTCATGCATGCAGACTTATCTTGTATCACTGGCAAGTTATGTTGCTTCTTCATAAGGATTACTTGATTGGCTTTGTTGGTTTTGTGGACTTATATTTCTTAGGAAGCTCTGAAAGTACATGACCAGTAAGAATTTTTTTCAGAACCTGTTGTGGTTTTAAATTGCTTATATTTCTTAAACTCACCTTGGCAACAGTACAGGATTGTTTTGTTATTAAACTCAGTTCAAAGAAAACAATTTTGGTTTGATTTAGCACTGATACATTTCGAGAATCTCTCTTTCCTTGCATTTCTATTTAATGAGTGCATTATTTGCATTAGAAGGAACAGATTTATCTGGACTGGCAGAAAGAAATAGATACTGTAAGTAGGCACAGGTAATAGACAATACCAATAAAAAAGGCCACATATCAATTCTTAATGCATTTTTACAGACTATCAGGTACAAAGTAAAAAACAAAGCCAGTATAACAGACAAACATAAAAAAAGAATTCAGACTTTCCCCAAAATAATTTTTCCTTTAAAATCTTAAAAGGTGCTGACTTTCATAAGTTCTTCAAAAAATCAAAATACATTGGGGGTTTTTTTTGTTATTTTACAGAACTCTAGTTTGAGTGAACTAAAAATTTTAGTGACAAAGAATAAATCCATTTCAGATTTCACATAATGATTGTGTTTTTCATGACTTCTCTTTTTTCTAACACTTTTCCAAAGATAAACACAGGTTTTCAGCCATCTTCCCATGTTTCTTGAAGTCCCATAGCCTGGTGTTGAGCTTCTCCTTCCAGAGCTCTGACCACATCTGTGTGGCACCAAGCCCAGGGCACCATATTCCAATTCTTATCAAATCTTATGTCAACCTAAGCTCAATGTTACTCTTACCAAGTTAGATGGTCTTTCAGGCGAAGAGGCCATAAACCTCCTGCTGAGGAGACTGTAAGTATCAAGGACAACCATCGTTCTTATCACGTGCAACCCTGGTGATTGTCGTGTTTGTAATAACCATCAAAAGTGATACTCTTCTGACCTTTGCATATAGAGCAGTTGGTGATTCTAGCTCTACAGACCCTTCTCCCTGCGAAAAATCTTCTCATCCTGCCCTAGCTTCTCATAGCCTCAGCTCTGCCTGATTGCAAATTAACCTCCTCATGGCTTTGTCCTGCTGCTACCAAGCAACTCCATCCATACGCAAATCTTACTGTGTTTACATAATAGCAAAACAACTTTCAAAATTACATCACTTTTGTCAGTTTATACTGTAAAGCTTTTCAGCTAGATTTTAATTCTTTATTTCTGGTGAACCCTGAGCTCTTGCAAAGGCCTGAATGGCATTTAAGTCCTTAGATGCTTGCTCTGCCTAGCATCTTTTCACTTCGCTGCCACCAGACACAAGTTTAGTTGAGACACTCTGTTGCTGTCATATGTCCAGTTATTCCTACTTGACATAGTCTTCTCATTATTGTTTTTCAAAGAAATATTTCTTAAACTGGTAGATGACTGAGTGACTTGGAAAAACCAGAGGACCTCAGCTGGTTATCAGCTCCAAGAAACTAGCAGCAAGATACCTCACCAATCCCTTCACTGTGCTCTAGCATGTTTTTCTCACAAAGTAAACACACTCATTGAAGCCACCTCCACTCTGGTTTATGCTACCATAGCACATTCAGCATTCCTAGAGTGCAGGCAGTGATCTGAGCCCTGCTGTTGTTCAGCTCCCCTCTCAGCCAAGGTGACCCAGGTGCTTGTGACAGTGTTGACGTTAGTAACAAATCCTGCTTGAAGTTCCTGTAAAGCTGTAGCCTTCTCGGAAACTTCTGGCAGAAGCTAACACGCGGTAAGAGTTGGTGTACTCAGCCTGATCACTTCAGAAACGGTTTTCACCTTAGAAGAAATATTACACAGTCACAGTGAAAGATCTATTTGCAATGTATGACCCTCTCAAAAAAACCCAAACAAATAAAAAGACCTTTACTTGGCAAGATTGAGATAATACTATTTTCTTTCTAAGTACTCCATTAAAAGACTTCAGTCTTTCAGCAGGTGAAGCAGTTCCAACAGCCCTTACCCTAAATTTCTGTTTGGAGAAGAGAAAGATTCATGAGACAAGATTGTTAACAAGTTTTGTTTTTTGTTTCTGGCTGTCATAGCTCCTGTACATGACCAGAGACTAAGCAGCTGATGACATCGTTCTGGCTTTAGAGGGACATCAGTTATTCTTCCTTCTAAGTTTTTTCTAAGTCATTTAAAGAATTATTATCCTGTTTAAATATCTTCCTATCTGTTATAAACTCACATAAATATTTAGTTTAAACAAACATCTTCCAAGTGTATACTTACAATCAGTACAGACCCTTCCCAGACAGATATAGCTGGATGTTTTGAAATCCAGCATGATGAACTGTGAAAATACAAACCAAAAATTGTTAACTGCACATTCTTACAAAGGTGTGTTTTTGAGGCAGTATTTCCATCCTCTGAAATATGAGCTGTTTATACTGCAACAACTCTGGCAAAATGTACAGTCCTTGGTGGATGGGCGAACACTGACCAGTGATGATTACAAGAAGAGATTTTCATTTTCAGCCTGCTAGAACAGAAGACCTCTGAAGCGGGAGGGGGTGAAGGATGAAAGGTAAGGCTAATTGTGCTTGATTTTAGCTGTCTACAATTTATGTCTTCATCAGAGCTGGTTCTCATCTGTCATGTTCATGGAGAGTTCAGTCAGTGGAGCTTGGGCAATGATTTGTCCTGCCCATAAGCAGGTGCCTACTTTTGATAAGATGAATTTTCGTCTCAAATGGCAATTGACTACAAGTGATCAGTGACATGCAAATCTGCAACATGAATCTCCTCTTAAAATCACTGGCATTTTAAAAGCTGTTTAAGGAGAAGCAGGATCAATGATTTTCAAGATGTAAAAAAAGTTAATTACTATTATGAAAACATACTTGCTTCTTATAAAGCAGCATGTTTAAAGGGACATTAAATAACTAAAAATTAAGTATGATTATTATCTAAGTGAGATTGTTCTAAATTCACTGCATCAATAGTAGAAATCGTTACTTTTAAGCATTAAGTGGGATACACTGAACACAAACACTTCTTTTTCCACGTTAAACAGCTGCCAGAAATTGTAATTTCTCATTCTTTGCTTTTTTTAAAGTTCACAGAAGAAATTTACTGGGAAAGAATGGTTGGACATTATTTTTTACCTCAGTAAAGTTTATAGAATTTCTCTGACAATTGCAGAGTACAGTGATGCATAAAAAATGTCATGATTAAGCAGACTGACCAAGGACAAGTTACATAACAGATGTTTTAGCTAGAGTAGCATATGTATTATACATCTGACAAGCTTCTGTCTCTACAAATCAGTACTTGTTTGCAAAGCCACAGAGAAATAATGCCTTAGCATGCAAACTGATGTACAAGGCAAAGAAGGAAGAAAATATCTACAGAAAAAAAGAGATATATTTGCTACATAATGTCAGTTGTTAGAGAACAACTACAATTTAAAAATATAACAGATTGAAAGTATTTTTACTCTTTGGATGTTATTAGTATCATCAGTGAGTAAATAACAGAAGCACATTTCAAGTTATTGCATTGAAATTTGTATTTGCCAATAATGAAGCACTGTCTTGTGATGGTTACAGAGCATTCCCCTGAGCAGGACGTGCTGAGGCCCCTGCCTGGCCTCTCTCTGGACAGCAGGGAAGGCAATGCTGGAATGGCGCTCTTGGTCACCAATCAATTTCTAAAAGTTACATGACCACACCTGCACTATTCTAAGTTCTCTCCTGAGATCCCAGACAAGAAATCATTTCAAATCCCAGCAGAGCTACCAAAATAAATGTGAATACTAGAAAGTCGTGAACAGTGTACGTCTATGTCAGTTGCTGCCAACTAGCTCAACTTACTTGTGTGAGGTATATTGTATTTACTGCCACAGATTATTGCCTTTAGATTTATCACATGGCACTTCATGAGATCTAAAGCTCTGCATCCTCTGCAATCTTTCCTTATATCTGTTTCTGGCTGCAAGCAATAAGGATAGAACATTTTTTAAAATTTATTTTTGTGTAGAGACGGGCAGAACAAGAACAGTAGTACTGCAGAGTAATGAGAGAAGTCATATTCAAAGTGTGCACACATTGGATGTGTGGCTCACCACAGTAGACCGCTCAAGTCTCTTTTTGTCCAGTGCACTTCCTTTTACCTGCTTTCAAAGCAAGATGTGCAGGTATCTGGATAGGGCTTATCACTGAGAAGGGTTTAGCTAGAAATACCTGACAGATATGTTCTGTACTGTATGCACAGGTCCCTTGCTCATCAGGTGCTTGCTACATTAGTAAAATGCTCAAATAGTAAGGACGGCAGCTATGGAACTAGGCAAGGCTAAGGAGAAGTTAGGGTGAGAAAAAGAAATCATAAACATTTTTAGTCAGAACTCCTTAGCATAAGTACCAATTCTTCTTGTCCTTTGCACAGCCAGAGCAGCCACATTACTGCTAATTTTTTGCAATATGCTAATATTTAAATCCAACCAAAACAGAACTTTGCATAGGGCTTGCCCTTTCATGTTGATGATGCAGTCTCGGGGTCTAAGAGAGGCATCATAGATCTAAAGTTTAAGCTTTATGCAATGTTAAGAGAGAGCAAGTTGGACCAAAGGCCTATAATTAGGGTACAGCATCCAACAAGAATGGATCTAGAATAGACAGCACCTATGGCATTTCTACCTTTTATTTAACTAGCACTTTCTCCTGAGAAAACACCAGGCTGGTCCTAACACAAGTTAAGAATTGCCATCAGCCTGCTTTGACTTGTGTCTGTGTGCCATGACACCAGAAGGCTGCTCCCACTGATGCACTCCCACCTTCTTTTCCCCAGGAATG
>NW_010169537.1:19600-37581 GCF_000695765.1 Mesitornis unicolor
GGAAGACAGGAGGAGGAGATCCACATTGTGTGTTTTCTAGAAATGTCAGTCCCAAACATAGGAGATATTCATATCTTCACATCATATCTCAGCATTAAAGCAGTTCTCCAGCTCTTTTGTACCCAAAGAATGGGGGATGGCCAGTGACACCACTGCTACATCAAAGATTGAAGTGGAAAATTGCCTTTAATTCCTCTGTCTATCAAGCTACCACTAAGCTCCCTATCAAAGAATTCAGTGGATCATGATTGGAGTGCTGAACAAACCATAAAATCTGGAACTAGCAAATGGAAATTGTAAATATTTATGGTTATTATACTATGAAGGAGCAAAGGTTACCCTGCTCAACTATAATATGTCAGATAATAGAACCATGGCGTGCCTACTTAAACAACAGATATTTTGATAATAAATGTTGATACTAAAAAGATATCCAAAATAATTTATAATTTATATAAAGTTTCTAGTGTCCACTACTAGATGTTGCTAAAGTGATTGGAGCAAATGGAAGCAGATGCCTGTCTGTATATGTCCAATATTAATACCCAGGATTTAATACCTACATCTAGTTTATTCAAAGATATATCTTTGCTTTAAATAATTACAACCTTTTTTATTGCCTTATTTTAGCTTTCCTGAATTGCAATCAGAACAAGATCTGAGCGTTTATCTGTTTTATCAAGTTTGTTTTGCTTTTAATGTTATTATTTACTAATTCAGCTGAGATGGCTTGAAATTAAATTTAACTAAAATTACATTAAAGTGGAGCAACAATCACTAGACAGTATAAAAATAAAAGAGTTATGCTTGTTGATTTTGCCTGAATAAACCAATTAGAGCAGCCTATTGAGATTAACAGCAACTAAATAGATCTCTGGCATAAATGTTGTCTGCTGACTTTAAATAGGGCCATGAATTAACCTTGTTAGTATGTATTATAGGATGGTTCGATGGGGAGTAAAATAGGGAATCATAAGCTTTGTAATACAGGTAAGATCAGAAGAAAAACATAGTCTGCGAACCACCTTCTCTACAGATCGTGGCAACCATGGTCATCAGTTCTTTCAACATAAAATGAATTCCACCCCATTCACGTCTGCATTGCATGTTTACAAGGAAAGTAAAAATTTACTAACTTCATTTAAACCAAGTCACACCCTCCCCCTACTTCTAATAATTTCAATAGCAAGAAGGCATATTCCTCTCAGTTATCAGCCATATTGGAATGTATGCTTACAGAAGGCTGATCTATTTTCCTCATCACAGCATGCCAGATTTAGCCTCTGAATGCACTTTTTTTCATTTTTAATTTCCTCATTGTTTTCTTTTTAAAGTATCTTTTAAATATTGAGCAGTGTGAAGTAATTGCCATAAAAGCGCAATGTATTACAAGGTAGTTGAAATCGGATGTTTCTTCACTGTTTCAGTGCAGCAAATGGCCAAACCCGCCCTGTTAGGATGAACAATTCTACATGGCTCCCTGGGGTTTCTTACAGTGAAGCTAGACCTCACTGGGAATGTACTGACAGACTTTTAACTTCTTTTCATGCAATTAAAAGAACAGAAACAAAGTGAATGAACACCACACAATTCCCTGCACTCTCCAGAGAGCATCTCACAGTACATTCTGCAGATGACTGGTGGCTCACAGAGCACAACTGAGTTGCTGCTGGAGGAGAGGTGGGTTCGAAATGAACCTGCAATTGAGTTAAATGTGCATTTCAAAGCACATTTTGCTACCACATATGTTACATTCTGTACAAAACTCACATAGACTTCTCTTTAATTAAAGTTTCAGCATTTAATACTTGTAAAATCACAATAATCTCTGTGGTTTTCACACTGTACCAACCCATAGAATCACTTCAAGGCATCTTAGGAGTAATGCCCAGCCCATCTAAAGAGGAAATGTGTTGATGTTTCTCAATATGCTGAACTCAAAAATTACAATAGGCCCTTTTAACATTATTATTTATCTAAATATTACAAGACATCACAGTATTCAAACTGAGTCTGTTTTCCTTTTTAATTACCTTTCTGATTTATATATATTCTTTTTTGGACTATATGACTTCATAGTCTGACTTACTTGTTCATAAAAATAGAAAATAAAATTGGTTACATGGCTGTTTAATACAGATTGAAGCATTTTTGCACACAATCAATTAAGGGATGACTATGTTATGCACTTTCTGTTATGGGTATAAATGGGTTGGAAGTTATGATGTGATGTATTATGCAGAAGAGAAAAAAGTAGTAGTTCAACAGAAAGTATGGGCAGGAACTTTCAATGTCCTGGATACAGAGATGCCTACTCCTCTCTGAATAGGCTTCAGAGTGTATATTTGTTTGAACAGCCCATTTTGCTGGAGAAACCACTCTTATATTTAGAACAATTTTGGATTTTTCTATTTTCTTCTTCCTTTCAGCTTGTTTTTTTTTTAAAGTAAAACCTATTTGCCCCAGAGTTGTTTTAACCACTGCAGTGATCCATAATCAAGCCATCAAGCTTATGCAGCAATGAAGGTGAACCAACTGCAGCAACACTGAGAAATATGATGCTTTTTAAAAGATGGGTTTGCTTTCAGATATACAATATGCACATTTGATATGTATGTCTCTTTACTGTATTGTTCCTTGAATGGAAGTAAGTCCTCAATTTCTCTGCACTCTCAGATAACACCCAGAACTAAGAGTCAGAAGAACTACTGGGAAGGTGAGGCTTTATAATAATATTTTCTGTAAGTAAATCCTATACACAAAGGTCATGGGATGATTTCTAAAAGGTGAAAAAATAATTCAACATATATATATAACAAAAAGTATTTGTTGGCTATCAGATACAGGGGAAAATATATTCTCTCTCTCTCATGCCTTTTTCTCAATAAATTAAAATAACAGAATATTTCAGTTACTTTTATTCTTCCTTGGGTACAGTAAAACTAGTTTAGGGTTTTTATTTTATTTTATTGCTTCAATTATCAGACCTTCTTCAATATTTATCACCAGAAGCATTTATATCCATATGAATAAAGATCATATATCAAGATCATAAAGATCAATACAAGATCAAGCTGTGAAAATTAAATGGATTTCACATGAGTGCACAATCCAAATCTCACTAATGAAAATGTACAGATCATAGTAAACATTGAATCAGATTCATAATGAAAGACCTGATGTTCACTAAGGACCCCAAACTCCATTAAGAACTTAAAAATACTATATAAATGTATTTATATATACATATTTATATGACTTCAGGATCGCCAAAATATAGCTAAATTGTTAGTGCCTTATCATGATTATTTTTAGCAACATATGTTGCTAATTACGGCATGAAATCAAATTAGTCAGGTTATTCAAGCAAATGTAATCTACCTTTATGAAGAACCACATTATAATTATAAAAAGGAAAGTTATAGACTGAAATATTTGCTCTTAACCACAGAAAAACTAGAATTATTTACTTTTGTTCATTCAAAATTGTTTTTCCAGCTGTGTACTTAACTGTGTTTATGTCAAGTTTTTTTTATCAGAAGAAAGTTTAATTTTTTAGACATTAGTACAACAAACAGTTTAGACTTAAGGGGACTTCCCACGGTTTCTGTTTAAAAAAGACAGAAACTTAGAACTACAGAACCTATGGGCATACCAAAATGGTCTGAGGGTGCTACCCCCGATGTAAGGATTGTAATTTCTAAGCTGAATAAGTTTATAAAACATCAGATATATGTAAGTGTGACAGAAATTTGTGAATCAAAGATCCCTTTAACATGTGAGATCTAACCATATCTGAAAGCCAATGTAAGCTACATTCAGTTTTAAAATAAAAGCTTTCTTATAATGATAGTAATTTATTAATTAAACAAAAAAATTATAATGTGTTTGAAAGTTTTTTTTATTTCAGGGTAATAATATTAAATAAGGTACTATTTTAAAAGACCAATATAGGAATCATTATTTTTTTTACTATATATTTTTTCTTTTAGGATGACTGAAAAAAAGAAACACCTTATCTAATTTCAGCTACCCACAAGCTAAAAGTCTAGTCTAGCCTCATTTCTTAGACTCCATTTATAGTTAGCATCACCTTCAGGAGTCATCTTTCCTCTTCTGAAGAAATCATTGTTACTTCCAGACAAAGCCACTGTGAGATTCTGGGCTATAACATGCAGGTTAACTGAGGTTATAACTGACGTTCTGCAATCTAGATCCTGCTGCATAAAAAGTAGTTTACATCTGTTAAAGGCAAGTTTTCATTTTCCTGGATATCTGGCCATTTTCTTCTTATTCACTTAGACTGTGGATCCCTCTGGTATCTTAAGCATCAGCTCCCTCCATAAGTTCAATAACATGCAAATGACTGCAAGGAAGAGTGGTGGCATGGAGGCATTGGCCATTACATAGGCTTAGGGATATCAGGGGACCTCATGCTGTGAGTAGTGTTTTGAGGATGTGCACTATATAGTAGAAACTATTACATATTCTTAAAACACAAGCCTCCCAATTCTACTCTTATCAGTTTAGAAGAAGGCAGCAAGATTTGTCACAGTATTAGAAACAGAAGCATTCATTTAGTAACACTGTAATTCTAATTTTTCTTTTAATTTACTTCTTTGAGGTTAAGCCCAGTTCTCATGTCTTGAGTATTAAAAGGAGTCCCAATCTCCACTTATATATATTTATGAATCTTCATTCTATCCAGCCAAAGCCAATTAGTGAACTCCTCAGAAAAAAACAACCTATCATAAAATACTGAAGTAAATAAAATGTCTAGTACTTTCCAACATAAAGTTTTCACAGCTAAATTTATTTGGCCAATTCAGCTTTTTACTCATGAAGTCTTTAGGATCAAATATTGCTCCAGGAAGGCTTGCAACTAGCTGTAGAGAGGCTGAAAGATGAAGATGTTTGTAGTATCACAGACAATGAACCCACTGATCAGCATGAGCAAGAATATATAGAAAAGAGAAAAGCAATGAGCTGCTGAATATAGCATGAGGCAGCTTTTCAGATAATTTTATGATTTCTAAAGGGAAGTTTAGCATGGTAAATGTATGCTGAATGACAGAGATACAATACCTTCAAAGTAATAAGACATAAAACTTATTTCTTTGCTGTCATTTAAAGCAGAAAAATGAAATTAAGTAGATAAAAATTGTGTATGTGATTTGATAAAATGACTGTATCAAAATAATTCAGCCAGCAAGTTTTTCCTCAGGGGTGCAGAAAAGATGAAATTATTGTCGCTTAATCTATATTAAGTGTTCATAGTGCTATATAGTAGTGGGAGAAAAGATGTCACTTCCAGCCAGTTTTCTGATCAATGATTAACAGAGATTAGGATATGCCGCTATATGTAGATATTTCAACAGATATACTAAACATCTTCCATGAACAGCTTTAGCATTTAGAAATTCCTGTTTCTAAATGAGAATCATCTATACCTCTTTCACTTTGGGAAGTCAAGGCAGAGTAGTAGTTCACAAGAAACATTGCCTTCCCTGATGGGAACTAGACAATAACATTATATAAATGTACTGTGATCTCTTAAAAAAGTAAGGATTATGTGTTAATTCAGTAAGGATGGATAGGTTCATATTATTTTATGATAAAGATTATTCAATTATAGATAGGTTTCTTAAGACTATTAATATAATTCTTAAGAATATTATTCAAGCTTATATGTTTGTTTAGTTGTTCAGTTATAGAGCACACCATAAGCATTTATAGACAGAGGCACTGAAAACAATCAGCTTCTGGCAGACAAGATGTGTCTGAACATACTGCATGAAGAGTGGTAATATTAATCTTCGCTGTTTAATACAGCAACCCAAAGAGGCCATCTGCCTGTCATTTGAAAGCGTTTCATAAAACCTACTGAAGCATAGATGTGAATGTCCTGTTGGAAATGTGATAAGAGCCAGAAAACAAAGTCACATGTATTAATTATACTCATTCCTAGTTGCTCATCTTTTAGGAAATAAACAATGCTGTTTCTACTGAACATGAAATAAAAATGTTTAAAAATGCAGATGGGTGTGTGGGCACAGTCGCTTACAGAATGCTTGAAGAAATTCAAGCCTGACACGTGAGTCCCTTATCCAATTATTTGTTCTTCCTGCTCTTGGCCTATGTTAATTTTAAAAATGCTACTTGATAGGAATACTTCATTATTGATAAAAGACCAAACAGGCAGAAAGATTTACAAAAAATTGCTTTATTAAGCAAGGCCAGCTTGAATTTTGTAGCCTGACTCATCATTTGGGCATGATGAGGAGCAGCAGAGCTAAGCACACTATATTGGTTCGCTGGGATCACTAATGAAAAAGGAAATAGTCAGAAGGAAAAAAAAATCAAACCAACAGGAGGGCCAGTGTTCATGAGTCACTTTAGCTCTTTGCTCCCCACAATTGTCTACTGAACAAATTTCAGGTCTGCATAAATACAAGGAGAAACCATACAAAGATGCTTGTGCTCCTAATCTCAAATGTATTATTTTTCTTTTGAACTCTGAGTCTTTGTCATTTCTATTATATTACACTTATTTTGTTTTACAGGCAACTTGCTCCCTGAACAAGGTTGGGTAATTAGCAGTACTGTCAAATTCATGTCTACCAGGGGTTTTCATTACCGCAGAGGAGGCCCAGTTTATTTAGTGGGTAACTAGATTTGGGACACACTATTGTGATCCAAGTCTTCTCATACTTCATTATCAAATTCATATTACAGAAAGGAAAATGTTCCTAAAGTTGATATCTCAACTGATTTCTGTTGCATTGATTTCTATTTCTTTTTTTTACAGGATCTCAGTTACTCTCAGATGAATCAGTGTGGTCAAAACATTGCATAACCTGTCTTTTTACCTGTTTTCTGAAAGGATGAATCTACATTAGGTAGCTTCTTCCAGGGCCAGACATATCTTTAGCCAACTAGTTGGGATCAGACCACTAGAAGACATACCAAACACAAGGATGGTTATAGCTTCTCCTGGCTCTCCTACTAGCATTATTCAGCACCACTTGTGCCTGACAACCCCATTCACAGCATGTCTGGCTCTATCCCCAAATCAGACATTTTTTCTTAATTAATTGATAACTGTTCACAATATGTTTTCTACTATTCTGGTCTTGTCTCTCATTAGCAGAAGGGGTTTTGATTGGCTTTTTTCCAGAGAAACACGATTTACTTTAGTCTGTTACATTTGCAAACAGGACCTATTGTTGGAAAAAGTCTTGCAGAGTACTATGTGTGCGGAAGATTGTATTTCACAGCAGTAGCCAAAGGCTCAGACATTGTCTGGCAATTACAGTTCTGCAGCACTCTCAGATGGAAGTAAACTATTTTAAATGTGATTAAGAGTATGTATACATGATTACATCAAGGCACTTAACCTGTTCCAGCTGATCAGCTGGTCACTGATATGTAAATGAGTATGTTCATGTTCTTAGTTGATCCAATGGCAAATTAAAGCACATTATTTTAACATATACTAATTCTACTATATCAGATACTTTTAAAAATGTATGAAGTACTCAAAACTACATTCAGTGTTTCCCAAGTACAAATATCCCAAAATGAAGCAATAACACCACTTCAAAGTTACAGCCCTCAGCATGTTGGCTAGTTCCTTTGAAGTTTAATTTGAAGGTTTCCAACTTCTAGCTCATCACAGTCAGCAGATATTAGAAGTCTTTTGAATGACTCCCAGAAATGGATTAAAAGACATGGCCCAGCCTAGGACTGAAGTATACCACTGAAGTAGAGCATAGAGTAGTTTTCTGACTGCAAGCCTTCAGGACTGGACATTTCTCACAATGCTGGAGATAAAGAATGCAAAAGCTCCTATAACCATACCAACTTTGATGACTACTGCTCTCCCGTTAATGGATGTCTCCCTTTCTGACAGTCTTAAAGGTTTCTAATGAGATAAATGTTCCTGGAAAATTCTCTGTGGGATAAAATTATAGCCTACTGTTCCACCTGATTAATTTCCAATGGCATTTTCCTAGGCAAACAGAAATGTATGGCCTTCTAGAGACCTTCAGGATATAAGATGATAAACTGCTCAAAATCTCAAGAGAAAAAAATGTCCTTTTGAGCAAAACCAACATTCACAGCACCTATATTAAGAGCTGAGACACTGTGCATGCAATGCAGATAGTCTAAAACGTTGCAAGATGAACAGTGATAAAATGTACACTATTTTCACTTCCAGCTCATTGAAGTCTTTCACTGTTATTAATAGAACTGAGAAAAATATTTGTAATTTATTGCCATTACCAGTAGACAATACAGCCTAAATATTTATTACATACATAGCAATGTATGTAATATCTGACAGGAATTTCCTAACTTTCCAAATCCTAAAACAAATAAATGAGAGCATATACTAGCACGTATTTACAGTCTACATCAATGTAGATGGTGTCTTACTGCACAATTAAGACAAGATTTTGGTTCTAAAGATTAAACTTTATCATTGTTGCCCTTAACTGTGGCTTTGTGAAGTAAAAATAGAAGAGTATCAGGTGACAAGCCTTGAGTAATTTTCCCAGAAAAGATTATAAAACTAAGAAAGCTGTTTGTCTTATGGGAGAGGATTTGTGTTTGAGCTAAGAACCTCATTTAATTTGAACAGCTCTCTGAAACTTCTAATTTACCTGTCCTTCCACCCTTAATAGCATTTTGTACTGCAAATGTGATAGAATTCTGTCAGTATTCTCCTCCTGTTTCCCTAAAGCTTAGGGCATTTAACTCAATTGAGAGGCCCATTGTCTTCCTTTTCACCTAAAAATGGAAAAATTATTTCTCTTGATAAAAAGACATTCTCAACACGAGGACTACTTTACCTATGATCAATGATATATTAGAATATTTTGCTGACAAGATGTTTGGCAGATTTTTCACCCAATTTCAGTATTTCAGTGTTTCAAATGCAGGGGGATGCAAGCTTTCAGCTTGTGGATGGCTAAAAGCTCAATTTTTAGCTCCTACTTTTCCATAGTAGGGCTCTAACAAAAACAGCTTTCATTTTCTGCTCTGCTCTGTATTTTCCCTCAGAATTGGCTTTACAACCCTATATTTAATAACTACAGAGCCATAGTTACCAGCTTTCTCATAATGCATCTCACTTCCAATGGCTTCTCTTCTTCCTTATTCCTTCTCTTATTCCTCATTCCCAGGCTCATAGCTTGGACTCCATCCCAAACCATTTTGCTCCAGCTCAGAGTTATCCTTCTACAGTGTGTACAAAGGGCAGAGAGACTGGGACAGGAGAAATCCTGCAGCATTCACTGTATGAATTCACTGCAGTCTTGCTCAGCTTGCCAAACAACACATAAGTACATATGCATGTACGTATGTACAGAAAAGCCTAACTAGTGGAGGGGCTGCTTTCAGCTTGTGGTTGAAGGAACCCCTGTAGCTATCTCTGCAGACACTTTCTTCTCTGGATTTCCACTTTGCTGCCACATGTTGAGTGTTTCCAGGAGGAAAAAAAACAGAAGCTTTGAGGAACCCATAGAAAAGACATAAACATTTCAAAATCCTGTGTACTACAGAGTTCAGCTCCCAGCACAGAAATGCTCCATTGGCAAGAACATTGTAGATGTTCAAGCATTTTGGTTTTGGTTTAATGAGCATCCTGAAATACATTTTATATGTTTTATTTGAAAGTTCAAATGGTGACAATTGTAAACAATTACATTTCTTCAGAAAGAGGTAACAATCATTGTAACATTTCCATTCTTTTCATATAGAGCTACTGCAATTCATTCCACAGTCAGCATATAGCTTTAGCCAACTGAAAACTGCTTGCTTTTTTGGTATGTAATCTATTATTTCCCAGTTGCAAATAGCACTTTAATCAGCAGTTCAGTGGAATTGTGAATGTAGTGCTGATATTTATCCAAGACAATCATGTTGAACCATACAGTCTTCCTACTTAATGTTCAGACAAGTCCCTCTGATGCAGCAACAAACTCATTTTCCCCAGTGATTCGTTAACTGCCTACTGCATAATAAATAACACAAAGTAATGCCAAGGTTTCTACTCAGGAAATTATTTACAGAGATGCACAGGTGGCAAAAAGTCAAGCTGTGTATGTATACAGTCAGATTTTCTTATAATGCCTTTGAAGTACTCCTTTGTGCAATCTCCTTTTCAAGGTCCCTGATAGTTATTTCCTTGCCTTGTCTGTATTTTTTCCATACAGCTGAATATATCCTAACTCAAAAAGAAGGCTGCCATGAAGTGTTTCTCCTGATTCAGCCTTAGTCAACACAACCTATCTGTCTCTGAACTTTAGTGCTGTAGATATATTGCTCTGAATTCACTTTCACAAATATCAGCATGTCCAAAGAGACACCTGGCCACAACACCCTGCAGATTGGTTCCTAACACACTTTAGCTTTAGTATTTCCAGTCTACCATCAGCCTACTTCTGGGCTATGGTTGGCTGTATAATCTAGAAAGGAAAGAAGAACTGAGAACAAGTAAAAAATATTCTCTGTCGTTCAAAACCAGGTTTCCCTCTGTAACTCACTTCCTTCTCCATCAGCAGCCCACAGTGCATAGGTGCTGGAGACGCACTGTCCATGCTCTTGAGCACACGCCCCTCACTGTAGGCTTTACTTCAGTGCTCAGAGAATGAAGTTTTCTGATAGTAAAGCCAATCTTACAGCCTACTTTTACTCTGTACCCTTCCATCTCATTTTTCCAGTGCACTGGTGCTTGCCCAACTCCATAGTAATTCAGTTCAGCTCTCTGAAACTACAGCCTCTGGAAGCAGAAGACCTTTTTTCCCCTGGCTTAGTTTGCTGATGGTTTGGGAAAATAGTTCAGCTTTCAAAGGCTGGACAAGCACTAGACCCAGCTGGAGCAAAGCAGCAGGGATAGGCAGACAGATGGGTGAGGAAGAAGGGATATGACTGTCTCTGTAAAAGCAGCTGACAGGGAAGTTGGTGGTAAGTTGTCATACTTTAAGGGGCTTCTCATCTTCCTCTTGCAACTTTCACCTCTTTTGCAAGTAAGGAAGAGGTTATAATAAAGGTTCCTTCCCCAGAATATTTTGTCTTCATATAACAGCAACATATAAAAAAAATTTTTTTCTGGAAGAGACTGTTCACTTTGTTATCTACATGTAATACAGTATTTTGTGCATACCTAAGATACAAATGATCCTCTACTGGCCTTTGGTAAAAAATCACCTTTTTATGTCTTCTGTATATTAGAATTTAAGCAGAAATGGGCATTTCTAGTCAAATGAATATATGCAGTATTTTAACAGTAACTGAATTCAATCCATAATTCAATCCACAAAATTAATGCCTGCATTTTTAGATTAATATTTGAAATTAATGATGATCCTTCACAGAGCACATAGCACGAGATGAAAAAGTCTCCATGGATCTTGCAGAATGCATTGGTCCTGCATTATTTAGAATGAAAACTACACTGTCTGGCCCAAGTTTCTTGACTGTTATTTTTTTAGACTCCGAACAGATTTAAATTGTCAATATTACTAATAAACTGTAATGTTCCTCTACTTTTATTTAAATATGTTTTAGGTTAATTATAGTTTCTATTTAATAAATAATTTTTATATAATTTAAAATTATTATGAGCTTTATTAAGATGCAATAAAACCTAAAACCCATTAATTAATAAATAGCCATGTTTATAGTATCAAAGAGCCATTCACCCTTTCCTGGACAGAGGGTGCTTTTTGAACTTGGTACAGAATCAATGACAAAATACCCTTAATCTTTTCTGTTAACTCTAGCTTCATACACTGATTAGGGAGCTGAATCATAGTAATGAACAAAACACTAATATTTCTCATTTTTCCAACCAGCATCAATTTCCTTTTCTCTGCTTAACAAGCTCACATTTGGTTTAATTTCTGATTTTTGTTAAGCACAATTTTTTGTCATTATTTTGAGGAGGGTTTCTATAGCACAAAAAAAAAGTCCAAAAAGATGTCATGTGGAGAATTCTCAAGCACCTCCAGTGTAATTAGGTTTAAAAAAATGAAATGTGCATTTCATTCCAAGGCAAATGCAAATATTCAAAAAACATACAACACAAATGAAATTAAATTAAGAGAATTATTCTTCTGAAAGCAATGATTAGGAAACAGCGTTGGCATAGGTGGATGAATTGAATCAACTGCCCATTCTTTGTTCTGAGGCATGTTCATAGATTTCCTCTCAGCTCTTACGATAAAATGTAGCACTAATTGAAACTTAGTAACTGTGATGGATTTCTCTTTGTTTTATTAATATGTATATGGGGAAGCTTATTAATCACATGTGTTACTTGGAAGATACTTGCTAGCTGTTCTCTATCAGTGCTCTCATATTTTATTTACTTACAAATGAACTTCAGGCTGGATTCAAACTACTGAGAACACTGCTGAGATGTGGAAAGACCTCCAAAAAACTGCACAGAAGGAACTGCCAAAGTTTAAAGTTTTACAGCAGTTTGAAAGGAGGTAGATTAAGAAAGTGCTTGCCACTATTTCAAATATAAAGTAATAAATTAAATGCCTAAAAATGGAAAAGGAAAATGCTTCTATGCCCCTAGTTACTACCCATCAGTCATACCAGCCATTATAAATTTTAGTAATTGAAGTAGTACAAGTTTGCAGGAATTTTAAAGAAAGTTGTAAGTGACAGAGTATATTGTCTAATTGTCTAGCATTGGAAGTGACTAAAAAGTTAAATTATTTTTTCAGGCATCAGAGGATCTATTAATTCTACATCTTCAAAAGACTTGGTCATCTCCCGATGCAGTTAAACCATTAAGTACAGACGGTATTTCTTCCATATGACAGAGCAATTTCAGCACCTGATGCTTTTATTGCTTTTATTAAAGAAGTGAAGAAGGGTTTCTAATTCAATAGAAAGGTAAACTCTTTTGTGTATAATTTCTAATCTAATGCAGCTTCCCACAACTTCCAAAATATATATTAGTTACTTAGTAATAAAGAAATATATTATTTACATTTTTCTGTGTTGAAGACACTTAACAAGCATTTATAAATACCTGTAACACCGTAAAAGTTGTACAATTTAAAGAGATTTTATTTTTTGTATGTCAAGGTGAATCTTCAAGTGTAAAGGTTAAGTTTAACTGAACGTCAGGATTCAAATGAGTTATATTAGGAATGCCATTATACAGAACCTTAATTGAAAAGGAAATATGCAAAAAATGTTAAAAACAAATATTTAAGTTTTTCTGATCGCTAATTTAAATCATTATTTATGATCAGTGAATTAAATTGCTTAGATTAAATTTGATTTATAGGCACAGGGCAAACAAAGTCAGAAATGTGTATTGTGATAACTGAGAACGTGTCACTAGACCAGATCTGAAAGTGAAACAAGTGACTTTTCTCTGAGAATCAAAATATTGAAGTGCTGTTGAGTAAATATTAGACACAATACTCACATTGAATAAAGATATCTTGTTCTTCACCTTTGAATAAAAAATATTGACTTTCCAAACAAGTTATCAAATTAATGAAATAATTAAGAAACTGTGTTTTCATTTCCAGTTGCAATGTTATCATAATACTGTAAAAAGACAAATTAATTATTCTTTTGGTTGTGGATTAGTTAAAATGTGCCCTACAATCTTCTGGACTTCAATGTCAGCAGGTTATCAAATTCCCCAGTTTGTTGGAGATTAAACCAGTGACATCAACCATAACCTTTTTCTAATTACACAAATAATGTAAGCAGTAAAGCCCTGGATTACACTTCTTCCTAAAAGTAAGCAATCTGCTGTTCTAATTCTGGCTTGCACTAAGCTTGAATCAAATTATATGCATGTTAGACATAATCAGGATAAACACACAATTTCAGAATCAAAAGAAATTCTCACAATTGTGAGTTCCACTCTTTTTCAGAGATTCCATCCCAGAAATTTTTATTACTCCTAAGCAAAGCTAGATAAATTTTTAATTAACCATAAAACAGAAATAGCTTTTTTATTTATTACATGCAGAAGGGCTTTTTGTTCCTACTCAAACATACTCAATCTTGAAGTTAAATTCCTAAGCAGAGATGGCTTACTGGGTCATGTGTTGGCATGATGCAGCAGAAAAGCATAATAATGGATTTTGACATGGGTTTTCGCCAGGGTCATGCTGAATATTCAGCATTTCGGAAGGCTTTCTTCTTTCATGCCAATCTGTAAAATGCACGTCAAATGGAGCCAATGACTCAAAAAGATACCGTACCAAATCAAGGTGAAAAACTCCCAGCTGTTACTATGGGTAGGGTGAGTAAATATTGAAACAAACTATCATGGGAAGTGGTGGACACTCCATTTCTTACTCTTGATAAATTGTGCCTACATACATTGCTGGAAAACACATCTTACAATAACTCCTATTGCAGGGGTATCCATGTGAATCTCTCTGCTTGTTTGCATACATAACACAATCCCTCCTTTCCCCAAAGTATACGTAGTAAAGAAATAGCTACATGTTGAGTGTTTCGAAAGTAATCCTGCCCCTGGTTCTGCCCCTTTTAAGTCAAATGTTTTTCATTTATGTCACCATATTTGACCAGTCATCATGTGCATGTCTTTGTTCTTGGAAATTTTGTATTGATTGATGACAATTTTGATGATGGTAAATATTAGTTTTGAATTTGGAAATTAACATTTAATTAGTAGATATTTAAAAGGAAATCAAGTCTTTCTAAAAAAAATGTTTACCTTGCATTAAAGAGGAGACTTGTGCAAAGCTCATTTAAGACATTTAGTTAAATATTCATTTCACTCCAGAACAGAGAGTGTTCTTTCCAAGAAAGAAGGTTACAAGCACACATGGTTCAAAAAGCCCTTTAGAGGTCACATCTTCACTTCAAAGTAGAAGCAACTATTACATAAATCTAGGAGAGAAATGGTGAGGAAAAAGGCAATAAATGCATACACTTGTTTTTCCCATTTCCCTGAGGTCACTTAGAATGTCTGTCATTATCTGTTCTTCACATTTTTCATCTCTGAAATGACAGTAGTCATAGGATCCATCTTCATAAAGCTCTTGCAAATCCATGCATATATATTTATATATAAGAGCTAAGAAATATCACTATTGTATTGCTCTTCAATTAACTCTTGAAAAGAACAAATGCTGAGCTATGCAAAACAAGCAGTGTTTAAGAAAAATTAACTTATTAATTCTTTCCTCATCCTTTCATCCTATAAAGTTCCAAAACTACACTTAATAGTCTCAAGGTGTCTGGTAGAAGAAATAGCACTTGAAAAGCACTTTGCTTTCTCTGACTGACCATGAGAAAGTAGCCCAGGTTTGTCATGAAAGCAATTCCTTTGCAATATTTTCTTTATAGCTTGACTGTGAAGAGTTGAGGGCATTTCCCCAGTCAAGAGTTCTCAAATTTGTTCACTTCAGCTTTCTCTGTGTTGTTTTCCTTTCCCATGGGTAGTTACCCCTAAAAGTGTCATTGCTTGAAAGTGGATCTTCTGCCTGAGGCAAAGGTAGATCCTCCTGCCTGACTTGAACCTTGCATGGCTCCAGAGGGACTTTCCTGGCTTTGAGAACTCTCAAAGCTAGAAGAAAAGGACTTCAAAGATGAAACAAGACAGTCTAATCATATATCAACCAGTCATATCAACCATTTCAGTACCAGAAATGATTCATCAGTTATATCTGCAATTTTTTGTGATCATAGAGGAAAAGGCTTTTTTAGGTTAAAAGTGCTTATAAAGCACATAAATGTCATTGTGAATTAAGTGTTTCAGAGCAACAATTTACTACCACATAGCGTACTAAACAGTTTGGAATGAGTGTACTGCTCCCAGGCCAAACACAAACTCCTTAAAAGCAGAACTGTCTGTTCACACAAAGTCCAGCAAAGCTTCAGATCAGAGTCCAGAGTTCCGAGCTGCAAGGAGGCTGCTAGAATTGTATTTAACCGTAGCAGGTAGCTCACTATAAAAACTCCCCATGTCATAAATTTGATATATAACTTTTAAATTACAAAACAAAATATTGAGTTCTTTCAACATAGGAATTAGCAAGGCTTTGTTTCTTATGGATCTTGCAATGCTCTATTTCTCTCCCATGATAGAAAGTTCAGCTTTTCTCCTTGTGATGAGCCCCCTTTGCCTGCCACCCGTTTCCCTCCACCAACCCTCACTATCCGTGTCCTACAAGCCCAGTGCTGGGGTTGGTTCCCAGCCTTGCTGTGCTGAATTCTAGTGACCAGCCAGCAAGAGGCCAACCAGAGCAGAAGACTTACAGGTTTTCTCCCAGGGAAGGTTGCTTTTACCCAGCTGCAATATGCATTGAATTTTAGTAACTTAAGAACAAAAGGTCTGTTCATCTGGGAAATGTGATTAAGACTGGACAGCGGAGTAAAACTTTGTACTCATGAAACAAAGGTACACAGACACACAGAGTGACTGCGTTGCCCTTGCTGCCTTAGAAAATTTGCTTAAAGAATCTTGGTTAATTAAACCCACACAAGGAAATCTGTATTTGTCACCTAACACTTTCAAAAAGAAGTTTAGCAAGGTTGTTTTTCCTGATTTGTTTTTGTTCGTTTAGACTCTATGTGGAGTCATAGGCAAATAGGCAAAAATCACAAATACAAACGAAGGCTGCTATTTTGTCTGACAAATGATTTTGTGCTGCTGGTCCCACGCACCAGACGGTATACTGCCATAACCAAAACTGGTCCTGACAAAAATGCTGTCCATACTTACAGATTTTAAATATTTTTGAATGCAAGACATTGCTTTTTGTCTAGAAGGCTTTGTCATGCAACCTTGGAACAAGCAAATTCTGTTAATCAAAATATTGCTCTAAATTTTCAGACATTCTCAATTAGATTGTATAACTGGGATAGGGACGAAACTAGCTTTTCCAACTTGTTTTTTTTCTTTTTAGCAAAGTGGGGTGATTCTTAGCTTTAAAAAATCTTTTATAACTTTCGCTGTTGTGTGATATTCTTGGATGGATGTGAGGATAATTTGTAAAACCGATTTCCCTGAGAACCTTGGATTCTGCTGAGTTAAATCCTCAGACTGAGTAAGGCAGCTATTAGGAGCAGGAGGTGGCTCTTTCACCTGGTAGTGACATGCAGAGCCAAGCATACCTGAACAAAAACTTAGTTTCCAGTAAGATCTCCTTCCTATTAGATTAGAAACATGTAAACTGAGGGAAAGGAGAGAAGACAGAGGGAAAAGTGCTTTTCTGGCTGTGGTAAAAATGAGGGAAATATAGAAGAAAGCTCTGTAACTCCAGACAGATGCTGTAGGCTATCTGTACACTCCATTTTACACTGTCTCACAGAAAATTGCTGTCATAAAGCTCACAAAAAGCTGTTATCTACCCTGAAATTAACAATTTAAACTAATTTTACTAAGCAGCATTGAGTGATGCAGAGGTTTCCTGCTCAGGTGGAAATCTGTCTGCCCAGGAATGGGGATCTAGGTTTTCTCAACTTGGACAAGCTCAGGTGGGGCATGGGAGTTGGTTTCTCAGAGAGGCTGGAGCTAGGCAAGACTCTGAGAAGTCAAATCTATTTCAAAGTTGTATTTGCTGTGAACGGGGAGGTTGGACCGGATCACCTCCAGCAGTTCCTTGCTATCTTGATCTTCTATGATTCCCTGATGATTTTTATAAATGTGTTACAGCAGAGTTTCTGATTCACACTGGTTGAGATGCAATGTCAACTAGAAATAAGCTTACCCATGTTTACTTTAGTCTATAACCTTTCTGTGTAAATGTTTATAATAGTCATCAGTTACAGCATTGCCTGCTATTTTTTCCATTATCATTTTCCTCTCACACCTACTTCTGTTAACTTCTGTTAACACAGGGAATACCAGTTTTTCACTTTTCCTTTTTTTCCTAGACATATTTCTGAATATTTCAGAAATCCCTGGCACTTCCTTGGTGCCATATCAAGGCATATCAAAGATAAGAGGGTCATTA
>NW_010169538.1:0-4258 GCF_000695765.1 Mesitornis unicolor
TCCCTTCCAACTCCTAAGATGCAGTGATTCTGTGTCTTTGTGTCAATTACCTATCAGGAACATCTAGGCAATTTGACTCCAACAGTTAACCTGAATCAAGAAACCCAACCCTCTAACCCCAACTTTGTCTTCATGTAACAGATATTAAGGAACTACTTTTTTCCCCCTGTAGAACTGAGTCAGGAAAGGGAAAAATCACATATTTAAGTCCCACTGACCTGTCCAAGATGTGAACGTACAATATTTCATTAACACTTATATGTGATGGAGCACGGACAAACATCTGAGCAACATGCAGAACTGGTTCTGAAGACAAAAGCTCTAATGCCAACTTAAACCAGTGCCATGTGTGAGACAGGGCTTACCAGACTGCGTATAGCACCACAATAATGTGGTAATACTGCTTTTGAAAGCAGCTTAGTATCTATTTCTTCCTATTTGCTCCACTGAAAGAAAAGTAAGTCACATATCATATTTAGCAAGACTTGAATGCATGGTTAAAGTTAAGCCCCCACTTGGTGCAGCAGGTCAACTAGTACCAGGAAGGATCTTCAAAGCTTACTTACAAATGTCACAGAAAACACCAGGAGACTAAAATTTCATCAGTGACTATGATCAAGCAACTAAAACTTCTGCAGCAGTCTAACAGTCTAAGCCTCTCTCTGTTATCTTCTACTTCTTTAATAAGTGCCTGTAACAGTACAGCAAATATATCTGAACATCAGAGATCATTATGATGGGGACTGCAAAGCACAAAATGGCCTGGAGGAAAGAGATTATGCTTTCTGAAGCCAACTTTTGGTACTACAGAGAAAACTAGAGATAACAAGGAATAATGAGAACAATTATTTTGTGAGTCATTAGAATTTTATATTAAACACAAGGTAATCATCACCACAGAATGACTCCCAGTCGAATTGAAAGACGTGACAGCTACCACTTATTTTTTAACTTTTTTGTTTGTTTTTACGTTGTGGGACACTTCCTTTGCTATAAAAGAACACTCAAATAATGTGAGCTGTTTTATATCAGTTGGGCTGCTCATTAAGTTGAAGGCAGCACAAAGAAACACTTGCGCCTTTCCCTCCCTAGTGTCAAAACATGCATACAGCCACTTCAGGATCCATAAACTACATTAATCAATCTTGCCTATTTTTCCCTCAAGTGCTGACAAACTGTAATGAGGCAAGCGTCAGATCACTTTAAAGATATTTAAAATAATAGTCATAACCAAAACAGCAGATGAATAAGCCCAGTATTACTACAGATGCAGCTAAGGCATCCCAAGTCCTCACTCCGACTCCAGCAGCCACGCAGCCAGGAAAGCCAGCACCTGCACGGTGGCTCAGAGGCGGCATCACCACCAGAATTCTACTCACTTGACTCTCTCACTGTGTATTTCAGGGGTTTTTGAGATATGCCTTTCACTGTGGTGCTTTTGAGGTTTTTTTTTTTCCACGTTGTCAGTGATTGGCAAGAAGAGCCTGGAGAAATGTAAATGGTGGAAAGGCTGTGTCTGCCTGCGGGGGGTAGAGGCTTTCTCACCCGAGGCAGGACGCAATTTCCCTGCCTGCAAGGTGCCCATCAGGGGGCCAGAAGAAAGCGCTGGCAAGGCACTTATCACCCGTTTCCTCACTGAGGATTGAAGATGGAGAAGCTGCTGAACACGTTTGCCTGAGAGTCCCACAGCAGCAGAGATTATATTCTTGAGCGTACTACAGTGCAGAGGACCCGATTATAAACAACCACCATGTGAGACAGCCCCATTTCCGAAGCAGTTCAGCCGCATTAGTACACAAATGCACCTGTGCTAATAGCTTGCCTCTCAAATGACCTTATTAGTGCAGCACATCAGCTCAATGCTGTCGCACAGCATCCAGCCGCAGAGTGGCTTTCAATCTGCTAGGCCAGAATACAGACAGATCCGTAACGAAGCAGATCTGCTCCTTCCCTTAGCAAAAATCAGTCTTTGCAGATTTCTACTTCATTATCAGTTCCTGCACCGGGAGTTTATGAAGGGAACAATCCCTCTTCTCTTTTTAAGCTAGCACAGAGGAAGCTCTCATTCAGAAGCGCTTTGAAGGAGAAGAGACGAAAAGCAGAACCATCAGGGAAAATGATCCCACCACTCAAAAACGATCAGAAGTAAGAAAATACTCATGAGGAGAAATAGCTACGAATCAACGCAGACAGAAATGAGAAGTGGTAGCCTCTTTGCTGCCTAAAAGGAAGGAGAACACTTCTCTACCATTTGACTGAGCAGTCCATTGTCTTGCTGTCTGAATAGCCTATTTATCGCTAGCATTCATAAAACAAAACAAAAAAAAAGGCAAACAAAAATAAATTGTTTTTCCTATGTCAACCTCATTTAATTACTGAAGACTAGTTTGAATTGTTGATCTCTTAATGCTTTGGCAGCATTGGCAGCCAGTCTAGTCCAGTCAGGCTTGCCTGATTGTATGAGAAATAGAAAATAAAATTAGCATAGTCAAAGCCAGGGATAATCTAGGAAGTATTCACAGTAATGAATGGAGTAGGGTGACAGGTCGTTTTAGCTGAGAGTTTCTGATACCAGCCTTGTTACAATGTGTGTGGGCTAGTAAATATTCAGCAGAAGTTTAACAGGATATTTTAAGGAGATTTACAGTCAGCTCAGCCATGTCTAAATCACCAGACTGACATCCTGTCTTTGCTTTTGCATACCTTACAAGAAACTTAAATGTCAGCTTATATGGCAAGAAACCAGACAATCATATATACATAAGTCTGTGCATACTGAGATGTGTATGATGAAAATAGCTCGCCTTGTTTCCTGCGAGCATAATTCCCAGTAGTCTAATTTCCAGACAACACCTCGGCCAATCCTACTATTGAACAAAAACTGGAATTACTTTAATCACAAAAACTGGCTCAAAGCAAGCAGACAACTATTAATAAAGTCTAGGATATCTCTGTATCACCACCAAGAACAAAAATGGAACATATCTTAACACACACTCTTTTCCTTCCAAGGAAAGTACATGTTTTAACGCAAGCTTTATATCCTCACTGAACTGGTAAGTCTCACAGCATCCCATTAAGTTCCTTCTCTTTATTTCTTGGCCTCCCACTCTATGAAAAAGAAGTAAAAAAAATGGGATGTGCTTGTTCACAGCTAACAGAAAGTCACTTGCTGCAGCAACAAGTTTAATAATTTTACCTAGGGCAACAAAGCATAAGATGAAAAGTTACAAAAATCAGACTGATGACTGACAAGCTACTATAATGCTACTTTGCAAGGCATCTTATCTGCCAGAGCTACTTTTTCACTCCCTATCAGCTCAGAGTAACACCTGCACTTGCTTTTTACTATCACAGCTTTTAGACTACGGCATGATGACTGCCTAACCAAGCAGCACACCTCTGCCAGTAGATGACTTTGCATCATATAACAGGTTTCTCAGCAGAGAACTCAAAAAAAATCAAGTGAAATATGTTCAGACGCTGTCAAATTTTTCTTTCACAGAAAGGCAAAGCAATCAAGTGAACCTTTCTCACTTCTGATGAATTGTGAATAACGAAGGCTTAGTCAATGCCTGCACATTGCACTCAGGTGGTATTTTGACCATTCTCACACAAACTTGCTCGTGTGCCAAGAGCAGTACAGCCAGCATGGAGCTCAGGATCCCAGCCGGATCTGCCACATATGCTGAAACCACAGGGCCACAACTAAACATTGTTACTGATCCCTAAACTAGCCAGTTTACTGCCTGTTTGGATGCATTTACACTAGCTGGAGCCACATTTCATTATGGCATAAGGTACAACCTTAGAGAAAAGTAGCTGGGCAATGTTACGAATAGCTGACATTTATACATTAACAGGAAGGCATATGTAAGTTGACAATAAATCTTTACAGTACTTGTATGCAGGAGGAATATATGACCTCATTTCCTCATTTTTATTATGTAGTATTGACGTTATTTGCATCAGATGAAATAAAAACCCAGCACCTCCCTGATGCTGTCCTTCACTATTTCCCACATTTTCTGGTCATAGAGAACAGAACATTCAATGAACATACGAAAGTCCTTCATTAGCGTGATAGATACCAGACTCCAAATGGAAAATTACCAGGGTGGGGTCTGTAATACTAATAACGCATCTTTAATTCCAAAATACAGAACTGAGATCGATAAAAAAGAAAGTAACCTCTTACCTTTGGGTCTTAATTTCTCCATGTTAATGCCAAACCTGTAACACCTAGTCAGAACACATT
>NW_010169538.1:4289-46162 GCF_000695765.1 Mesitornis unicolor
TCCTGCTTTTCCTCATTTTTTACTAATGTACATACTACCACGACTTAAAAGGACATTTCCTGAAGTATCTAGGTATAGATGATAAAATCAGACAATTCAAAGGCAAAAACAGATAGGTATAAATAAAACATTCACCATAAAGAGCAAAAATTACCTTTAGCGGGGTTTACTTTTATCCCTGACCTATACAGCATCTCCTCATTCTGCCAGTCCCCATTCCTGACAACAGTCTTGAGTCCATAGAAAACAATTAACGCAGCAGTGGAACAAAAAACCAAATTCTTCAGAAAGCGCTTTTGGGCTTTGACATAAAGGGCCCTGACACCTACTGTAACCAGCAGGCAGAAGCCCATACTAGGAACATACAGCACACGCTCTGCTATTACAAAGCCAACATAGAAAAATAGGTTTGTGGCAGGAACAAAGGGCACTATTAACAAAGACAGAGACAGAATGACAATGTTCTCAGTTGAAGGAAGCTGCGGTTTCTGCATTTCATGCTTTTTTATACCATTCTCTTCTTTTGCTGTAAAGCCTGACTTCACCTCCAGTGTCTTGTACTCCATCTCTGAGTGGCAGCTATGCCCATTAGCATTCTGCTTGCCATTCATTACCGTTCTCCCATTGCATTCTCTCTCACTGCTGGAGCCCTTGAAGCTTGAGTAGGCAAGGAGAAGGAGTCCAGCATAGAAGGCCACAGTGTGTAGGTTCCTCCAGTCGGTGACTGCTTTCAGAAGAGGCACGGCATCCATAGACCAGTCAAAGCTGAGAGTATCTGGGCACAGCAGCAGCCAGAGGTTCTTGGTTGGCAGGTAAAAGAAGGTCAGCGTACGCGTGAGAAAACTGTCTGAGTCAGCTGCTGGATTGTCAGAGTTGGAAAAACTTGGGGGCTTGTTGCCCATCCAGTATAAGCGGACACCCAGCAGTGCAGTCCCCCAGGAGGTCAATAAACCAATGCTGATGAAGAGGGTCAAATTCTTTCTCTGAAAGAAAAAAAAAAATCATCAGTATAAATCAACATCAGGTGTTTAATTCTGTACATTCTAAACAAAAGGAACCAAGAAATATCTGATAATTATTTTTTTTTTAATGGTAACGGGAAGAAGCACTATAGATCTTTGTCTCCGACATCTGGATCATAAAATGTTGGTGTATGATGTTAACCATAGATTAAAATAAGTTTAAGCTGTATCAAGCCTCTATCAGAATAAAGCCTTTAGACATCTTAGGGCTGTCAGTCCTTGCTTAAGATTAAGTTGCAACCCTTGGAACCTTAAATGGTTCCTACATAACATCCCAGATCCTTTCTTTGCTCCTGGCTGTGGCCAAAGCACCAGTTTGCCTTAACTACTTTTATAGTTTAAAGAATGTTCCAGTTCCATTTTTTCCTAATTAAAGTCTCTCATGAGGTATGTCACCTGAGAACCAAAACAAAACTTTCCAAGAAAGCAAGAGAGGAAAACAGAGACAGATTCCATGTTTAGGTCTTCCAGCTCTTACCTATTGACTACAGTGACCATGTGGAGCCTTCACATCTGCCTACTACTGAAAGCCCCAATTCATTTTGCATTTCACAGCCAAACAGCATATGGCAGGGGGTTTTTTCACCACACCATAGTAAAAAAGTGCTCTAAAACCTTTCACATCTTGATACCTATCTAAATAGTATTATGTGAAGCATGCAGCTGCCTCCACCTCCACATTCCCATGCCATCATGCTAGCAACTCAAAGAACCTCCACTTATTTACAGAATAACTCAACATTTGCCAGCTGGAGCTGCTTGTTGGGTTCTCCCCTGCCAGCATCCGAAAGCGCTTACTTATTCAAATGCTTGCAGACACATACCACTCCTGCCTAAATGAGAACCAGGAAGCAAGATTTTCTCACCTCTTCTTAGGACTGATGAGCTTAAGTTCTGCTCTCAATTACATGGGTGCCCTAAATGAAAGCTGTTTTGGATTACTTTGCAGAAGAATCCGTAAAAGCTAAAATATGTGTATTTTTAGATTTCAATTTGTCAGATGGCTTTGGTAAGAAAAGAAAAACTATTTGCCAAATAGCTCCAGATACAGTGTAAGCACTTTGATAATCCTTCCCTCCATTATTGCAAAGAATTATTTGTCAATCATTTTTCATTTTACTGGGTCTGGCTTTTCCATCTCACACTACACATTCCTGGGATGGTTATTCAGTGTTTCCTCAGTTATACAGAAGCAGGACCTCACACTGGAATGTTTTATCATATTTCTTTCAAACAGCTCATTTTTCTCCTTTGTGGGGGGACACTCCCCTTGATCTCATGAAATACAGATGACTGTGCTGCTCCATTTTAGGTCAATTATTAACAGTTTTCTACCATCAGGTTACTGATGTTCCAGTAAAAAGATGTGGTCTAGTCATCATAATTTATCTTCTCATCTCATGAAGAAATTTATTCCTTTTCATATTTCTATATAGTTTCCCTTCATGAAGTTTAAAATATTTAATGGCAGTTAGATTAATCCATTCAATACGGAAGAACTCAATGGTAGGGAACAAGATAATGAGAATATTTATGTATTTGTATCAGAACAAACAACCTAAAAATGCCGGCACTTTTTATACATGAAGCAAAGCTTGAGTCCACATATTTCATTTGAAATATTAATTCCAGTTTGATTTATTAGCGTTTGTATATTTCTGTATCCTGGAAAATCAACCATTTTGGTAATAAATCAATCAAAACCAACATCTACTCTTTATGAGGAATATACTCCCTGGAAAGCCTACTATAACAACCTATTTTTATTTGTAAGCTGGATAATGCTTCACGACCCATCTCAGATACTGTTTCATCTCTGCCTGCCAGGACTGTTTAAATGCTTTTAATGTTATAAAGCTGTGTAAACTGGTTATCACTGAAACTCCCAACTAAGTTTATATTTAGAATAAAAAGATTATTCAGACTTCATGGATTTGCATGTATCCCCTCATAGTAAAACCTTATGTCCCTGGTTCAATTTGTCCTTTCATTCTTGTCATATTTTGCTACATGTACATTTTTCTGCCCATCCCTCTGGCTTAATTCTTTTCAAACTTGTTTCCATGAAACATGCATATAAACAACTCTCAAATGTTAAATGTGACCATTTTTGCTCTTTTTATACACCTTCCTACAGTGTCTAAAGAGGAAACTGCTTTGAGAGAAAGAGGCTGGGAAGTAGAAGATGGGGTTGTTTGTTTGTTTGTTTGTTTAAAATAGAAATTCAGAGCAGATCTTTGCTGGAAGACCATGCAAAAGATTAAGACATCCCAAATACTAAGCAAGTGAAACTTGATTAACAGATGAGAAGTGAGGTTTCATGGATTACTTAGACTGCTTTGTTATTTTGTTAATACTTAATAACTGGAAGAAAATCTCCCTTTCCTAAAGATCTCACAATTGTGTTTTTCAATTAAATGCTGAGAAAGTTCACATTACAAAGTTCTTTGACAAAACCATGCTAGAGCAGACATGTCATTCCTCGTGGATAATAAAGAAACCTGCTAAAAAAATTTAGATCTTCTTCATACATCATAAAAAAGTAAGAATGAAAAGCCTGCCTCTTGCTCCTAGCCCTAGAATGCAGACAATCTGCACCTTAGAGCTAATCCATCTTCGCTGCTGGAGTAACTATTTGCAGCCTTCCTTTTTAGCTTAAATTTAAGACCGTAAGATCACACTTTCTGGTTCTACAAAGAACACAACATATTTATATGCAGGTTTTTAAAAAACATTTTAACCAGTGTCAAATGAAATATCAAAGCATTCATTCATGGAGCTCAGAGATATCCGAGTAGGTGGTTTTCCACTCCAGCCTATCTATTTATCACGATGTAAGATACCAGTTAACTAGGGAAGGAGCACTGGTGGATTCTTTAGCTTAATTAACTGATTACAGGCGTGGAGTGCAAATATCCTGTTGTTGCCTCAGACACAAATGGTTTGCATCCTTCCCCAGAAACTACTTTTAGACATGAATCTTCTCAAAAGCCAGTAGCTTTCCGTCTTTTTAAAATTAACTACACATTAACTACACAGTTACCAATAACCTGTGTAACACTGACATGCTATCAGGAATTTTCAGATTTCAGAGGAGATCCTCTGGACTCAGTTGAAAAACCAAACCTACAACTGTCCCTAACACTTAAATTTCTGTCACAGAAAATTTAAAGTAGGATGTCTTTTTTCCTTTTTTTTTTTCTTTCGCTAAAAATCACACAAAGCACTAGGTCAGAAACCAGTTTTTTTCCCCTCTCTCAACACTCATGATTTTTGCAAAGCTTTTATCCCTTTCTACCAACATAAAGATAATTAGAATGGTTTAGCTCATATTTTGGTTTTATTTTCTTCCATGCTTTGTGCAGCAAACCAAAGGGAAAAACAAAACCAAACAACTAGCTACAGCAATTAATTAAAATTAAATAATACAATTAGTTCCCCAGGAGACCTCAGCCTGCAATGAAAGTGCTTTCAAAATGAACTTTGCTCAGACAAACTTTCACTTGCAATTCTTCATCTGAGCCTCCTGACAGCCTGAGCTCTGCTGACCATGTACAGTGAATGTAGCCCAGCAGCAGGAAGAAATCCTCTGTAATGCTTGGCAGAAAGGATTTGGATTACTATACTCATGAGTCCTAATCCAGCCCATCTGCCATATGCTTTGACACCCCCATAAATCCTCTAACCTTTCATAAGTAGTCATTTTCATCTGGCGAAAAAAAATGAGCACTGATTTAGATCAGATTTAACATCTCTCCTGTCTGCTAACAGTCAAGTACCAACGACACAATTTTAGTGCTTGTGACTGCAGAAACCTTTTTCATCTCCCTACCAAAACCCATCTGCATGACCCACCCACATTGCACATTTCCCTTGCATTAAATCCTAATTCCTCACTCCATTACACTGCTCTTAAATAAGGCACTGCAGCAGATTTCTTGATTGGGCAGCCCCTGCCAAAGCTCAGTCATCACCTAAGTGGTATCCAAAGCATTTTCAAAAGACACTATTCTTTCAAACTCACCTTGTCTATTTCACAAAGCAGCATTAAATGCAGCACATGGTCAAGAAAGTCCAGATATCATAATCACTGGGGCTAACCACACACAAAATGTTACTTTCAGAAATCAGGAAATGCAGAAAAGAAAGTGGTTAATTCACCAGGCATTACTCACAGGAGTTTCTTTTCCAACTTAGAGCTTCTTGAAAATACGTCACCTTGAGAACTGGGGCTTCCCAAAGTAGTAAAACGCTGTCAGATCACTAGGCTGACAGTCTTGTTTCCACAGCAGGTAGAGGCTCCTGGATCACAGCTCAGCTGAGTTTGAGCTGATCTGGAGTTCAAAACACATTCCCACCAGTGACAAAGCTATTTGCCACAACCCCTGCTGGGTCACTGTACGGAGCTGGAAGTGGCCTTTACCACTCCCTCTCCACCTGCCCAGTTTGTTCCAGCTCACATGACCCACTACATGAGGTTCACCCATTTACACTGGTGATAGAACAACAGCTGGCCTGAAGGTCTGTTCTCCCTCCGTGACCAACTATATCTATTAATGACATTTACTTCTAGTGTTACGCACCCACACATTTCTTCCTCAACAAGGAAGTCAGTGCGTTCATAGAACAGCTGAAGATTATATGTACATATTTTTATTGTGATTAGCAAGTAGCACAAGCTAAGCAGTCCTTATTGCTGTTGACTTGCCTTACGAAAATTTAAATTGCATTATAAATACTGGCATTTAAAATTGCCTAAAGTCTTCCTCTACAATCTTTATTTCTTTAATGTGAATCTTTAAATTAAAAAAAAACAAACACCCTCTAACCTCTCAGCTGAAAAAATAGCTATGAGGACTACAGGGGAAAGGATAAATTGCTTTAAGAGCAGAAACTGTATGAATGACTGGAGGTAGTACCAGAGCAGAAGGGTCTACATTAGCTCGATAAATCTGTGAGCATGATCGGTGGGACAGAGAAGGCTCTCTCTGTGGATAAGTCCATACAGCCAAATGCAGCGTGACAATGGTGACACTACGGGTATTTACCCAGGGTTAACCCACCTATCTGCAGCAGCAAGAACTTCACACACAAGGTTAGAAGCCCACTGGGACCAAAAGACATCTCTAAGCTGCCAGGCTGCTCAGGAATGCTGTCGAGCACCACTGTTACCAGTGCACAGGTTGGTAGGTGGCCCAGCAGTCATACCTGCATTTCATTTAACAAGCATCATCTCATCTGGGAGGTTTTGCAGAGAAGGAAGGGTGCTGCACTCTGCACTAGCCAAAATGCTGAGAGCTCACTAAACATGCTATTATGTTGGAAGGCAGAACTGGAATGCAAAATGATCTTGAAAAAATATATAAATGTTCAGAAAAATAATCCCCAAGCTGTTCCAGTGTCTCATCACCCTCACAGTAAAGAATTTCTTCCTAATATCTAATCTAAATCTGCCCTCTTTCAGTTTAGTTGGCTCATCTTCAGAGAAGCACCAGGGATTATCACAGATCACAAGCAACTCCCTTAAACCACTGCTAAAAAGGTAAACGCTGTACTGAGACTGGAGATGAAAGCACACCCTGCAAGGTACGTGAAGTAATCCTTCCACTCTTCTCAATACCAGTAAATCCTCTAAGCGTCTGGTTCCAGCCCAGAACTTTCAGAAACAAATGAAGGAACTGGAGAGAGGTCAGAAGAGGGGAATGAGAATGATTAGCGATCTAGAAAAACATGTCCCATGAGGAAAAAATGAAGAACATAAGCTGTTTAGAAATGACAGCTGCTTTCTAGTGCATAAATGACTGCTGCAAACAGGAAAGGGATAATCTGTTATCTATATCCATGTCCAAAGGATAAGAATAATAAGCTTCAGTTCAAGAAAGGAAGAACCAGATTAGTTACCAGGCGTTGCTTTCCACTGCTCAATACAGGGCTGCACTGGAAAAATTTGCCATGGAAGTTGGCTCTACAGCTTTACGCTGCCTTTAAGAATAGATTAAATGTGTAGCTTGTGGGAAAGACAGAAGTGTTCTCAGTTCTGTTTTAGGGAAAGCATGACGTGCTGTATTGGCCTCTTGACGTAACTTCTAGGCATAACTTCCTGTGACTACTGTAACGGTACCATCAGCATTACTACTGAAAAGAAGCATACTTTTTTCCCCTAAATGTTTTCTCTTTGTGACCTTTAGAAGTATATACAACTCATCCATACCCTGGTCATTTCTGCATCAAGTACTTAAGTTTCTTGCAATGCTACTTTCTCTTAACATTTGCCTCACTTCTCTCCAACTCAGGCAAAACGCTAGTGAAGATCATCCTCACATCTTGTACCCCAGTCACATCAGCATCTTTTGAACACTTCTGAAATCTACCTCTTGCAAACTAACACTTTTTCTCCCCAGTTGTTGCAAGTGCAAATCCATACCATTTTCTCCAATTAAAACATCCTCAATCATATATACTAACGGTTTACACTCTTCATCCATCCATTTAAGTGTGATTGCTGGCCATCTCTGCCCTTAAGACATTTCTTCATCATAGAGTACATTTCCTAAAACTACTGTGTATAAATGATTATGCAAAGTTTAAAGAAAACTGCAAAGAAAAAGATTAATAAAAAACATTCTGGGAGAGCGAATTATTTCTAACCTGGCCATCATAGTGTAAAATCTAGGGTTTTTTTTGCTGCTACATTCCCTCTTCTGCCTTCCTCATCTTCTCCATAAGCATCCTTCTATGCCCTGATATATGTATACACATTGTTGCAAAAATAAAAATAGAAAAAGCACACAAAAAGACAGATATTTTGTGTTGAGAGCTTTAGCACAACATGAAACAGCATAAATATTGGATTTTATTGGCTATAAAAATAATAATAATAATAATTCAAGCTTTCTGGTTGGTAGAATAGTGCCATTGATGTCAGCATTTACACCAGTTAATGGCCACATTTCAAACTTACCCAGTGAGAATGCTAACAGCAATACTGACTCAAAAAGTCAGCACTATAATGTTATAACTTCTTGATAACATACAGAATATAAAAAAGAAGGAAAAAAATTGTAAAAGTAAGTAGCCCAAATTTTTTTTTTAAAACCTGTTATTATCAACATGCTAAGAAGCCCAACTAACACACGCAACCGCACAATGTGACAAAGCAACTCATGTAAGTTCAAAGGGAACCAAGGGAAAATTCCAGCTGTGCAAAAGAGCACCAATTCGCCTCTGTTGCAGGCACTACAAGGAAGCAGGAGAGTCTCGGAGATGGTTGGCACAGCTTGAGTGGGCAACACGGCTCAGCACCGGGCTTGAGCAACTTGATGAGTTGGCCTGTGGAGCCCCAAGGAGAAACGAAGCTTTGCCCAAGTCCTACAGGGAGGGCAAAGGCTGCACCTGCTGTATAGCCAGGCTGTCCTCTGGAGCAGCGAACACACCCAAAAACAAGTACCCAAGGCTGAGGCCCACCATGTCATTTATATCTCCCACACTGCACTAAGTAAACCTGACCTGACCGTGCTTCTGAACTACTCATCCTATACAAACTGTTGGCAATTTACTAAAGCCCTGCTCACCTGAACGAATGGATATCCGTTTTTAATTCTAAAGGAAGTTTGTTGCTCCTCTGTACAACATACAGGCATGCTGAAGAAAAAAAGCAGCAAAATGGCTCTTAGAGCACATATCGAAATCCTACCTATAGACCTACCACCAGAAATTATTACGGCACATTTCACATGTTTCCTACACTAATAGGATGGCAATAAAGGAAAAAGAAAGCCTAAAAGCTGGTTTAATATGCAGTGGGAAAAGAACACACACTATAAGAATGTAAATAGATGCACACTTTTTGACTGCCCAATGCAAATAGAAAAGGATTTTATGAGCAAAAAAGTCATTTAATCCCAGATTAAGCCTCTGGCCATGACTAAGGAAGTTTATCAATCCAGTAGGAGGAAGTCATCAATAACCAATTTCTGTACATAGGTTGTTCTGTCAAAAACAGTCTTCTTGCTATTTTTCCTATCTAGATGGAATAGAAATCTATCAGCTGGAAGGTCGAGTCACAAAACTCAGTTTCTACAGCAGCATCTTATGTGTTGGTTTGGCTTTTTTTCCATTTGCCAACTGAAAAATTGAGGTGTTCTGTTTGGTTTATTTGTATCTTTAAAACATAGCAGAAGAACAAGCAGCAAAGCTATCTTGAAACTATATTCATAACAAAGAAAATACATTACAAATTTGAACACAATTGTAATTCTTCTAGTAAAGCTTAAACACCTACATTTTCAAAGAGAAGCACAGATAATGTTGAAAGTGCACATGAAATATAGAACCTGCTTATCAACTCAGAAGGCACTTTATATTATCAAGAAAGATTTATTTAAGATCATACATGTAGTCATTTATTTCCTTTGAAAAAAAGAATTCTTTTGGTGCACATATTTGATTTTCAGATCCTACTAGTTCAGCACGATAGGGAAAAAATTATGTGACTCAGAGCCTATTTGTGTGACAAACTTAATACAGGCTATGTTATGACTAAAAAATTATTTAAAAAAAAACACACCCCCACCTTCTACACCCACCCACCCACAAAATACATGTATTTATGAGGTGGTACAAGAGGATGGCCAAAAGACACTCACAAGTAGCACAATTGTTACGCTTGAAGTCAGTACCTTTAGAAGTAGTAACAAAACTCATAGTATCAGCCACTTACCAGTCATTTATTTCAGATGCAGTGCTTATTATAAATAACAGCCTAAAGGACATCTCCAATGGTCTGGATGCAATCTCTGTATAACTTCTTATTCTATGCGATGATAGCAGCCCATTTCAAAAAATGGGATCCACAAGGAATTGGAGAATCTAAAGGCAACACAGCAATGAGGAGCGGCTAAGGGAACTGGGGTTGTTTAGCCTGGAGAAGAGAAGGCTGAGGGGAGACCTCATCACCACCTACAACTACCTAAACGGAGGTTGTAGAGAGGTGAGTACTGGTCTCTTCTCCCGGGTGATGGAGGATAGAACAAGGGGAAATGGCACCAAGCTGTGCCAAGGGAGGTTTAGGTTAGAGATAAGGAAGAAGTTCTTAACTGAGAGGGTTGTCAGAAGCTGGAACAGGCTGCCCAGGGAGATGGTGGAGTCACCATCCCTGGATGTATTTAAAGAGCGGGTAGATGAGGTACTTAAGGATATGGTTTAGTGGGTAGACATGAACGGTTGGACATGATGATCTCAGAGGTCTTTTCCAATCGAGTGATTCTGTGTGTCTGTGTGTGTGTGAATGACTATCAGTCTCAGAAAGCCTTCAGAAAAGTGACTTATAGTTAGAACTACACACTTCAAGGTTCAAAGTCACCACCAACAGCAGATGAAAGGTAATTCAAAGAGAACGCTAACAAATAGTAGGTCACTACCACTGATGAAAAGCTTAGTTTCCAAGTATATTGACAGGAAATTTTCTCATACTCCTAGTCAAAACAAATAGTACGAAGTGCATTTACATGCCTCCTGTGTCATCTGACCTAGTCTTGCCTCCCATGTAGCTAACCAGGTGGCTATGAAGCACTGGCAATAAAATTCTGGAGATATGTGCTTGGGTGTCTGAAGAATAGCACAGTGTAGAGAAAAAATAAATAGAAGAAATTAATTGAACAACCTTTGTAAGACCTGACTCATAAGTACTGTGATCTCAGAGAGGCAAGACTGCGAAAATTAACATTTTAATAACAATTTCATTTGTTCCTCTTTTTTATTAGATCAAGTTAGTCTCTTATAGAATTGGTTATGCTCAAAGATTAATTTGAAGAAAAGAGCTTGCTATGTCCTATGTTAATTACCGAAGATTTTTTTTTTATTCATTCGCTATTGAATACACTAAATAGAAATGGGAACGAATACCTATTAGAAAATTAGTAGAGAGAACAAATTAAACTTTTTGCAGCAAATAGCACCAGCTATATAAGTAATGAATACCCAATGATAGCAGAGAGTGTTGTAAAGACATCACTGGAATAGAAATGCACAAATACAAGCATTTTTAGCATGTGTGAAAATAATAGAGTACCTCAAATGGCGTGTCCTCTAGCCTCTTTAAAGAAATATGAAGAAGATAATTTAAAAAAAATTAGTGTTAATTTTTTCTACCCTTAGTCTAGATACATTTTTAAGGGTATTTTAAAAGATATTTAAGCCATCAGGGTTTTAAAAACATGAACTGTATTACTAGGGTCTGATCCAAAGAAAAACAGAGTTAAAGGTAAAGCAATTACTGACCTCAGTAATGCAAAACCAAACCCTTAATAATCCAAATAGAGATGAAAAATGGTGAGGCAGAATATGGATGACAAAACTTACTTCATATCATGTGATGGTAATTGACTTGGTGACTCATTACTCTCCATTAAGCTAATGTGAAGAAATGAGGCAGTTAGCAACCTCCTGTGAACCAACACCAAGATACTTCTCAACCAAACTATTAGGTGGTGAAGTACTTAGAAGAGGTCAATTACTGGTACCGTAAGAGGTACGCTGGAGCCCCTTAACCGATTACATCAAGCTTATTTGAAAGCCTGTACAGTCATCTTGTTTAGCTTAAAATAAGATCTTTAATATTTCCTGCTAGGTAATGATGTGTGGTTAAATCAGCTTAGCTGTAAAACAATCCAGCCTCTCTGAAGGAAATTAAAAAACTATATATTCCTACAGAAGAAACTACAAAATGTATTTTTTGTTAAATACATTCAGTACCATTATCAAAACATTTGTTTTAAATAAATTTCTCAGCTTTTTGGACGAAAGAAAGGGGGAAGAAATAAAAACGGTGCAAATGGAAACAATTTTGCCTGCGCATACTCATCCGTATTCACACACACACACACGGCCTTCCTTATTAATTCCTGGTCTGTAGGCCTGCTGTATTGCTAAGGTGTTTCAGGCATTGGGAAGTAAACGCAACAGCCTGTCCTGAGCAGGGCTCCGTGCAAACAGCCAGTCATTGGGAAACTCATTCCAGCCTCATTAACGAGTGAAATTTGGAAGAGCAGCATTTCGGAGCCATAAAGAGACGATTTATAATGAGACTTCACTCAGTGGGAAGACTGGAGTGCAGCAGCTCTGTCTCCAAGTTATCATAATAGAAAGCTATTTAATGAGTGCGGGATTTCTTCGAGAATTCAAACAAGGCAGGATTTGGAAGAGGATGTGTTACATTATGCAGACACCCACATCAGTGATTGCTTCTGCTACAGTAAAACCATCAAAATAAAAATCCTCAAAGTCATTCCTATTTTGAGCTTTTGGCTTGTTTTTAATAAGCGCTTTCAAATGTAAAACACAGATTTGTAGAGATTAGCAGATAGACATAATTCAGAATAAAAAATTAGCAAGGTTTAGTGAACTAAACTAGGTTCCCTAAGGTCAGGCACTGCATAGCGCAAACAAGAGAAAAATTATGCCCTGAAGCAAGACGCTGCTTGGCAAAGCAGAAACAAAAAAGCAGAGGGGTAACTTTCCTCAACAAACTCAGCAGAAGCCTGTGGCAGTTACCTGCCTCCTTACAGCGCTCTCCCACTTCAGGGAAGCTGGTGACCCAAAATCAACTGCACACAAACCTAAGTCCTTCCCTTAACCCAGTCCAGATGAAAGGTACATCCAGCCCTCAATAATGGTAAAAAAAACAAACAAACAAAAACTTCAGTAACCCATACACCATAACCTTCATGCATAAATTGGGCACATGAGGGCTTTGCATATTAGAAATTAATCACCTGGCTTTCAAATTACATTTTTGAGTTTGCTAATGAAGGATGGCAGCAGGAAGGACAAGACAATGTAGCAGAGTATTCCAGACTTCTTAAAACCAAACTGCAGGCACAACTAGACTAACACTCAAATCACATTTATTGTGTAACTAGTAAATCTAGACTGTGGCTTCTTCACAATATGAGAATTTAGACAGCAATGTTATTTTAGGAGTTTTTGTTTATTTGTTTTCTTATGGTTTTCAGGTTGATCAGCACAGTGACATTGTGTCAGCCCAAGGGAGGGAACAGCGTATGGAAGTGGAAAGCTGAAGGAAGTGGTGCACCTTCATTAAGCCATGACTGCTACCAAAGACACCTATCAAACCCTGACTCTCAAAAATATCACTAGGACAGCTGCACTCTTGCCATGCAGTGTAGCAAAACACACACATCCCTGTTTCTTCAGCAAACTGAAACTTGTAATGGAAATACTCACATGAAAGCAGTTACAACTCTTATACTTTAGGTAGTAACATTTCATTTTTCTAACTCTTGATAAAAACCCAAAGTTCCACTAAGATACATAACTTTGAACCATCATGCACAAAAAAGGATTACATCGCCACAAAATTCCCCCCTGCCTGGCAGTCTAAAGAGCATCCATTCTACACAAGCTGCTTGTTTTCCAGGCCAGTGCATAAGTTACCCAGATGTCACGCTAGTAAAGGTTCAAACTCCTTAGTCTTGCAGAAAGTTGTGTGATATATTTCCTTATCCCTTGGAAGTATGTGCATCTTCAGCTCCTTGATAATTTTCAGATAGTAAGAGGAACTTCACTGCTAGTGTTTTGTGCTTCAAACCACCTGCCTCACTCACAGATCCACAACCAGCTCCTCATTCTTCTGTCAAATGCACCTTAAGACTCCCTATTCAACCTTCTCCATCTCTTCCTCATGGGTAGAATAGCTGCACTTACTTAAATAGCTGTAAAAAGTGGAGATTCTTCCAAAGTTTTGCTGCAAGTACTATAACAAAATGCAGCTGATACCACATCAGAAGGCTTCGTCTTTCACTAGTCCTGACAGATATGCTGAATTATATTAAGCAGACTGCTTATCCACCTTCTGTCTCCTTTTGCTCTAATCCTTCCCTACTGCCTCTGAATTCAGATGTTATATTTTTAAATGTAGTATGAATTCGTATGGATGTTTTCTATGGTGCACAAGAAGGTTCTGCTCCCTTACGAGTACCATTATACAAACAATTAAGCACTATAGAGAGTAGTGACTTCTTTTACTATGAAATCCGGAAATGTGCTGTTTGCTATCAAGGAAGAAAAAAAAGAAGTGAAAAAAAGAAGTGAAAGCAGTTTTAGTTACAAAAAAAGTCTCTTCATGATCATACATTTTTCAGGTAAAATGTGCAAAGCAGAAATGAGCCTTTTAGCACATTACAACTGAAGGAAACTAGGAATTTCCTCTCTTCTTAATACACAGCACTCCTATCAGAATTCTTGCTTCTGCTTTCTCCGTTCTCCTTGTCTTTGAATATCTGCTATCAGAATGGTTGCAAGTAATTCCAATTTGGCTAGGTCTGTCTTCTAAAATAGACCCAAGCACTTTCTATCTTGAGTGGGTACAACAGAAGTAACCACAGCACTTAATGTGATGAGATCCTCCTACTGCCGGCTCCACAGCCAGCTCCCCTGCACCTGCTAAGCTGTAAACCTGGACAGTCACTAAAACCCTGATTACAGATGAGACTACAGGAGATCTAGGGGGAAGAGAAAAAAAGACATAAAGAGGACTACTACAATTTGTACTAAAGTGCCAAGACTCCTAGCCAACAGTGTATATATTTTTTTTAAATATATATATACACACCTCCATCCGTGGGTAGGGCAGACACTGTAGCCCATACATCCTTAGGCATGTCAAGGGTTTTTATTCTGTTCTTTTTTTTTTCCAGTTGCCTAATGAGGACATGACTAATTTCCATGTAAAGAATTCTAAGCTTCCTTTTCTGCATAGAATTCTGGCTCAGGAGGAATCAGCGTGGCAGGCTACATGTGATTTTTCAGCATTATGCATCCTGAGATGTCACAGAAAGGGACAGACCACACTCAATTGATTTTCAAGACAGCAACTAGGCTGCAAAGAAGTCAGAAGTTGTTAATCATTTATGCACTTCTCAACTTTGCCAATCAATGCAGAAAATACATTTCTTGACCTTGCTTAGAGAAAAAATGAGGATAACCTTTAAATACTAGCAGTACTCACACATTATGGATTTATCTGGCTAACAATATCCATTTCAGTGATGAAAAATTTGACTGAAAAGGCTAACATTTTTAAATTCTATACCTCCAAGTTTCATTAGAATTCCTTATCTGCACAAGAACATAAAAATCATTAACCAAAATATATGCAGGGACAGAAATGACAACTGCTAAATTTTTCAGGAGTCCCTCTGAGGGGACCTTGACATTTTTCTATTTATTAAAAATTACATCTTCTTACATTTAGTTTCTTAGAAACATTACTCCAGTCTCAAATTCACAAATGGAATAAATTAGGCAGTTGGACCTTTTTTTTTAGAAAACAATGTATTTTCCTACCTTTTGCTCCACAACTTTCCATAATCAGAGAGATGCTTTCCTTTTCAAGAGAAAAACAGAACTTGCACATTTCAATCTGTAGGTGTTATCAATATTTGTTACAGCAGACCCCAGACTATACAGATTCTGTCTTCCTAAGACTGCTATTTTATTTTCTCGAAGTCGATCAATTCTACATTCAGTAATTAGGTTTCCAGTTGACAACAATGAGCATGACTAAGCATGACCCGAGTCTCTTGTTTTGGATTAGACATGAGCTCTAGTATCTCATTGAAAAAGTAATTAATTTAGTACCTCTCTGAGCACATAATCATTGCTCGGAGCTCACAGTGGATACGGCAGCCCTAGTGTGCTAGAGCAGTGTATGCCTAAAAGCAGCTGCTTAAGGACTTAAGGATGGTGTCTAGGGACCCTGTTCAACTGCAGGTGACAGATGAACAGGACCTGAAGACCCACCTTTTGGACTTGGGCAAATGTGATAATTTAGGATCAGCTGTGCCCTTACCTCCTTCTTTGCATCTTGGCCCAAGTGCCTGTGAGAAAGGCTTACATACTTTCCACATGCTATAAGTATAAACGAAGTATAAATTTAACCAACAGTTAAATTATGAAGAACACCTCCTACCACCTGCAACAGATCTCCCTCAGACAAGAACATTAACAGCTGGGGCTGACCACAGTCCTGTCAAACCCAGTCAGCCTTTAATCTTATCACAGAAATAACTGGAAGCCTAAGAAACCCACTTCATTTTAATTTTTTTTATTTGCTTTCTGAAATCCCAGATTAAAAACGTTTACATTCTTAAGCACTGGCCAAAACCATGAGGACTACGTATATTGGTTTGGTTTTGTGTTTTGTGTTTTTTTTTTCCCTGTGAAAGCTGAGATTCTCACTGGGACAGATGTTACAAGTGTATAATTCGTTGCTCACAGTTTACAGTCTGCGTATGTTTTGCTAAAGGGCTTTGGCTTGTCAGAAACACATTGGGCTGACTGCTTGTCTTACCAGGCAGCTACGCACTGCTTCAAGTGGGATGTCAGCAAGGAGGAAGAAACTCTCTGAAAGTGCAAACTGGGAAATGCTGCTGGAGTGCAGCAAACAACAGGAAAAGCTGTGGGAAGCAATGAACCACGAGGATGAGAACAGGAGACTTGAGAAAAGTAGGGAACCAGGTCTCAGAGACAACAGGCAGACTTTTCTGGAGACCTGCAGGAGACCACTGAGATCCATCTAAACAAGGTTAAAAATAAGAGGCCTTGCCCTTACAAGGACAAAACTTGCTTTGAAACATGACTATTTGAGTATACATCACCCAGCAAATCTGTTCTCTCTGAAATGGCCTCACCGGCCTAAGATGCAAGACTTAAAACGCTGAGAAAACTGACACACCAACTGAAACTGCACAAGATGCCTCCTTGAAAGTACTGTCACTAAATTATTCTTTGCATACAGAGGTTTACCTTTGCTCTAAAATGTGTCACTGATCCTGACAAGAAAGAAACCCTATTGAATAAAAGGGCAACTTCTCTTTGCATTAGTTTTGATTTTCCAAATGAAAAAGATAAACCAACATACAGCATTTTGCAACTAACAGCAAAAATCTAGCATTTCTCTAAGGTCAGGAGCAAAATCAACCTAGGAGGAGATTTGGCTCTACACTGGGTAGAGAAGAGATTAAAAAGAGAGCTCAGAAAGCTGGGCTGTCATTGCCTGGGATCTAAGCTAGGGTATAGTCCTGGAGGAGTTTTAGGGCTGCAACGTGAGTGTATAGGATGTTAAGGACACTTGCACATGACCTGCCACTTCCCACAAGCTTCAATTACTGCTTTTTAACCATTCCTGTGAGGACAGGAACCTGATAACCAATTTGGGTGTGCGGAATGCCATTTAAAAAAAATAAATAAATTTTTAAAAAGTAGTAAAATTAGAAAGATCTTTTTAATTAACACCTGTTTGTTTACAAGTGGTTCAGCATATCAGAGAATTACTTCTGAAAATGCACAAGGGACAACAGTGGCAACTCAATGAGGAGGCAGGTGGGGAGACAGCAGAAATGTGCATCGAGGTTCTTTAAGTCACCGTGGATGAGCACTGAATAATGCAGGATGTCCAAGGATTTTGCAGGAAAAAAGTTCTTCCCTGCAAAGGAACACAGATGAGGAAAAAGTGCTTCAGCTTTGCTTTTTGAATGCTACACTTTGTTCAGTTTTACCCTGAAGCTATCAGAAAGCAGTATTTTATGCCAATTCACCTGTCTCTTGAGTATTTCCTAACCATTTACAAAGCCAGACAGCAGCGGATCCACAGCAGGATAATATCTAACCTTTTCTGATGATGCAGTTAACATTGCTGGAGCATTTGCTCAATTCTCAGAGAATATTTTTTTCTCTTGTTATCCCACAGTTGCAATTCATGCAGAATTTGTACTTTAAAATGTCATTAATGCTAAGCATGCTGTCCTAGAGCTGTAGCCTGGAAAAGGTTAGTTTACAGAGCAGTGAGAAAGAAAAGTGTATCCTTTGTACGTTAAAATATCGACTTTCAAATTCTGAGAATAAATACAAGTCCAAAAATGTAACATGGCTTGCAGAAATCCAGCACTGTCTCTCTCATGTTGCCTTTCTGTGACAACATAATTAGTCTACATGAAAACACGTGAAAAATCAGGAGCATGCCTTAAAAACAAAAAAAAAGAAACAGCCCATACAGATGAAGACTTACAGATACTTATGTATGGTTAGAAAAGGAAAAGAAGCCACTAAGAGATACTTTATTCCTGAAATTTCATTTAACAAAGACTGTGCTCAACAGTCAAACAAGTCACTTTAATGCAGCAGCACAAGTGTGTTTCAGTGCCATCTAGCTAACGTTCAAGGTAACTTGCATCACTGCACAGGGATCTTTTTTCCCTGCAAATATCCTTTCTTCAATAAGAAACAAATGGAGAGGTGGAACATTGTTTTTCCTTCAGATCCATCAGTGTGTTGAAGCATAAAAAATGTGGGTTGCTCTTGAAATACTTGAGCTTTGATGTATTTAGGAGAGGAATGTTAAACACATAACCCTAAAACCCTTTATGCTGTGACTGAGTTCTTGATCTGGACAGATCCACATGACTGAGTACTTCAAATACTGCTCTTTCAAGTATAAACATATTAGGTGTCATTACGCAACCATTCCGTTCAATTCTTTTGAGCCATACTTTAATGGAAAGGTTGAGATAAATTTAAAAAAAAAGGGAAGAGCAAAGAAGGAAGATCATTTCAGCTTGGTTTAATAAATGGAAGGACTTCTGATTTTTAAAGAAAATAAATTTGTAAAAGCAAGTGAAGAACATATTTTGAAGAGTGGAACACTATGCTTTAAATCCTCTGAAACTTCATTTTGCCTCCTCCATAAAATGCATTTCCAGATAAAGCATTCGCAGTTTGAACCATGTCATTATGACTGTGTTGGCACCAACTAAAAATGTGCAAGTTCTTTCTGAACTTTAATCAAAATTCTCCAGATTAAAATAATTTGACATTGTAACACTTCTCCCTCCAGCCCAAAATAGATAGGAGAAAAAATGGTTTCTTTTGACTCAGCAATGTGACTTTTTATCTTCTAAAACCCAGAATTGAATCATAATGGCCCAGCTTTAAATCTTTCTGGCTTGAAAGTGTTCCATTCAAACATCTTCAGAACTGTTTGAATAGTCAGCGTATGCCTGCTTAGTCATGCCATTGAAAATCTCAGAAAAGAATAAATATATAACCAAAATCATGCTGGTTTTCCTATACACAATAACTAACTGCATTTTGGACTGCAGATTGTGAGAGCATGTAAAATGAATACCCTAAGCAAAAAAAAAAAAAAAAAAAAAGGAAAAACCAAAAGCAAACCGAACAAACAAAAAAACCACAGCAATTCCAAAATTCAGCTACTCAAGTAGAAAAGAAGAAAAAAACCTAACAAACTCAAGAAGTTGCAAAAGCACAAAGTAGAAAACATTGTGGGACATTGTACCAAGGCCAAATGTAGCTACTAGATAATTCTGCAATGAAGTTACTCTTTACTTCTCCTGTTGCATAATCTTTCACTGTTTAATCCCCTTGTCCCTATGCTCTTTTTTGCTAACATTTAACTAATTCCCCTCCACACACTTAGTAAAACTTCTTACCGATTGTTTGATAGTCAGCTTTCTCAAAGGGTGTTGCAAAACATTTTGGGAAGGGTATTCTGAAGACTAAGAAATGTCACTGAACAAAACATGGGTGGGATTAGGATATGGTACAGGAACTTGCTCCTGAGACCTGTTGTGTTTGCTCCAGTCGAGCAGAGGCAGCAGCAAAAAGCTTGCTCCAGCCAACTCCGCTTTCCCTCCCACTTCAGGCCCAGTTCTTCCCCCGCTGCACCTCACCTCTCAGTGGGATACAGCCCCCTCTTTCCTCACCCTTCCCACCAGCTGTCCCAGATGAGAACTTCTTTGGCAGCCAGCTGGGACACCTCTTTTGGCTGCAGATCAGTGAGTAGTAAGAGAAGAGCAGGGCAAGAGTAAGAGAAAACAAAAGAAGCTTTGCAAGGCACCTGTGTGTCAGTGAGACAGCACTGTCTGCAGTGAGCCCGATGAAAAATGAGCTGGTAAGTGGGCTAAAGATGAGGTGTTTGGAGCAGTGACATTTTTGATAGACTATCTCTGCTCAGATTGGAGAGAAATATCAGAAGGTGAAGGCAGAGAGAGCACGCATACAATTAATTGGCAGAGATTCGTCTGGATGCGCTGCTAAAATAACTACTTAAGCACTCTCCCATCCTGTTAGACATATAGACAGTCTCCGTAACACAGAAAGAGACTGCATAATTTTTCATAGGTTTGGAGGTTTTTGTGGTTGCTGAGTTTTTGTTTTGGTTTGAGGTTTTTTGGGAGGGTTTTGGGGGGTTTGTTTAGGGTTTTTTTACCATTTCAATAGTAGATTTGTCTGAATAAATCAACCGTTCTTCAGATGATCATGTTAGTTTCCAACTGACAATAACCACCAGCTTACACAAACTGAGCTTCTTTCGTGAATTAACTGCCTTCATTGATTCATTAATTTTAATTGCTTAGGGATAAGCCTGAAAGTTTCCAGCAGAGGGTAAAGAGGGTTAAAACAGCTTTGAAAGATCCAAGCTTAGCTTTTGGGGTGGATAAGCAAATGAAGACTGAAGGGAGCTACTTAGAGATATTTTTGGTTGGCTAATCGTCTTCATGATTTCCTAAAGTCTAAAACTTCCCCTAAGCCTTCACCTGTTTGTGTGTCTGAACAGTGAACAGACTGATAATTAAAAAGCATTACTGAATGTGCCTAACTGCTGTTTTCACAGCCATAATCACACGCCTTTTTAACAGTCTCACCCATAAAAAGCAGGTATTAGAGGATGCGAGCAACTGAAAAATCAGAGCAGTCCCAATCATTCACCCAAAAGTGTAACTGATTTCAAATTTCCTTCATGCTCCTCCACTGCATCTAGAAGCCACCAGACAGTGAAGAACATGAACAGCAAACTCAGTACAGTTAATGTGTGTTTAATACGCAAACATTAAAGTTAAGGTATGTCTACAAAAGTTAGACCTTCTAAGGCAGCATCTCTCTGCTCCATGACCAGTGAGCTGTTCTTACAGGCCAAGGTCACTGGGACAGGGAAGGATCCACCTTTATACCTAGACATAGATGTGCACACTGTGCTTAATCATGGAGCCATGCTCAAAGACAACTCATACAGCGTTTTACCCTGGAAACAAAGTTCAGATAGGAATATGAGCCTGGAAAGTGTAACATATACATTTCTGTGAACATAAAGCCTATTTTAGGAATTAGCTCAGTTTTTCTCACATTCTCATGCCCATCTCAGATGCTATTTTGTACAGCCATTCAGGCAACTAGAAATAGCTTGTACAAAAAGTTGCTACCTTCCAAAAACTTGTAACAGTCTGCTATGGGGGAAATACTTTCATGAATAACTGAAAGTAATGCTCTATGTTGTTTGTTTCTACATTAGGTAACAAGTGCTTCATGCACGCTACATAAAGTCCTGTGTGAAAGCCTACCAAAGATTAACTAATAATTCTCAGAAATTATTTAGAATGTGACCTCCTGACTCCACACAAATTGCCCACAAGGACTGCAAATCATCAGTGTGTGTTAATTACACTGACAATGCTGACATCTCACGAACACCTTCTTCTCTGCTATGCAAACCTATGAGATTAGACAACTCGTTCAACAGATTAGAGTAATTGTATTAATTCCTAGATAAATATGTCTAGTGATAATTCTGCCTGGTTTGGCCATCATAGTCCAGCTGAGGCACTTCCTTCAAGTTGTCAATCATCTCCTGACAGGCTTTCAGCACTCATGACCCTGCTGGGAAATGCTGGGTGATGCTTTATCAGGTGTAGAGCTTGTACAGGGAGCAGGAGGAGGGAAGCAGCAGGGGAGGCACTGGGTAAACCTGTGGAATCTGACCTTTCGCTTTGGGCACCTCCTCAGATTTTGGCCTTGTCCCAGGTGGCCAACAGTCATGCTATTTTATAGAAATCTTTTGTTAAGTAAGTGTGAAGTGTTCAGTGCAGGTTCCTAATGGATTGCACATCTGGCATAATGGGCAAACATGACCCGCATGAGGCTGCAAATCTGCAGGCCAGCAAGGAAGCCCGTACAGGTGGGAAAAGGGCACCTCATTAAAAGTATACCTTCACTGCACCAAACTAGCAGAGCTACAGTGCACAGTGAACTGCTGATGAGTACCTGCAAGACTTGCTAACAGAAACATGAAGATAGAGCTGGCTTTCTGCTCTACTACTGCTGCAGTATCCAGTGGAGCAGGTAGAGCACAAATGGGGAAACTTATCACTTAATAGCCTATATATCTGCTCCATAAACTACAGGTTCTATATGCAAATCACAACATTTCTCCAAATACTATCTTTACACTGCTGTCTTCACAACCATTGTAAATCACACAACTTGGCAGAACTGATTAGAGTCTGATAAAGTTAACATGCAGAAAAGAAGGGGAAGATTCACCACTTAAATTAACTGGCATTCCTCTTAAAGTCTTGAAGACTTAGTGTACTCTCATAAAGAGGCAGAGGAGAAAAGTCACTAAACATCTCTACCGATGGAGTTCAATTCATTATGTAAAATTACAAATTGAAAAGCTGTGATTTTATCACTAGACAAAGTGATTCTGAAATTCTTCTGCCAGGCTTCTTCCTGATGGAAATTCATCTTCAAAATTTTAAGAGTGGGTACTGCATGTATCTTTTTTCCTGATTCAGTCTTATTTGGAATGTTTATCAGTAAAAGAATCGCACAGACAAAAGAGATTGTCTTCCAGAATTGCTGATCTCTTAGAAACTTTATAAAACAACTCCATTCATACTTGAAACCTAAAACCACAAGGAAGAAGAATTTACACCATAAATACCATTTACAGACAATCCCATTCCTTTCTGTTTCTCACCTCTAAATCTCCTGAGCTATGCAACTGTACTACTTCCAAAAACATATCAATAAAGTTATAGAACACCTGCCCATAGAAATGAAGCTTTTTAGAGGATAGTTGCATATGGAAATAATGAAAACAGTCTACTATTATTATTCCTAGTCCACAGAAGAAGAATCTAGACAGGGAGAATAATGAACTTGTCTATGGTAATACAGGCTCGGTGGTAGAGCCTGCCAGTCCCCAAGATACCTAAAGCTCCTTACTCATCTTGCCACATCAGGAGTTTAATAGCTGCTGGTAGACATAATACATGGGGAACTATTTTAGCAAATATTAACTAATAGGAAAAAAAAAAAGGAGGGGGAATATCAGATTTGTTGGGACAAAATCTAGACTTTGAGGTGCTGCCCTGCGAGATAAACATTTTATTCTTTGTTCTGATACATTTCTGATATAACTAGTTACAAGAATAGTAATTGCATTATGTTGTCCCTTCCCAGTCACACTTCCTAGGTGAGACAAAATTTTCTATAACTATTGAAGAAAGAAAACAAAATGAAATATTTTTACTATATTAAAGCATTTAAGTAGTTACAGACAGTTTTTAAGAATCATTGTCTGCAACTACAACCATTTATTTCATTTTCAAAGCAAAAAAAACCCCCAAATATTCTTTGAAAACCCTGAAGTACTTTTAGAAAACCTATAAGGGATTGAGAACCTTAGTCTAGTAGCCAAATAAGACAGCATATATCAAATATTATGAAGGAGAGAAGAAAAAGAGGAAGAAAACAATTGCCAAGTATCTTCTTGGTAACATTTTTAAGCAGACTGGCAAATACAAAAGATTAAGTGATTCAGTGTCAAATAAAAGATGAAGTATTACACCTTGATAGTGATTAATAATATTAGAGAACCTAAAGAACATTTTGAATATCTACTGTAAATACCTAAAACTTTGGCCACAAGCTAGAGAATCTTTCAGCTAAATGATGAGCATTTCTCTTCATAATGTATTAAAATTGAATTTTTTTTGTACATGCATACCATCCAGACTCTCCTAAAAAAAAAATCCTACTACGCTATTTGTTTCTGAATATTTTGAATGAGGAAGGGTTTTTTATATTAGCTGATACCGTGCTACATCAGAATAGTTCTCATGTAAGTGACGAGGATGGAAAGAAAATTTTGTTGTGAATTCAGATGTTACCTTCCTGCTTCTGCCTGACAGCACCTGGGGAGTAGGAATACATATAAGTATTACATAAAAGTTAAAAGTTAAAAGCTTGTGTATTTCTGGAGGAGAAAGAGAGGACAAAAAATGTTTTAAGCCATCTTACGCACAATTAGCTTGCAAGCATTAGCACTAATGAAGCCTGCTTTCCAGTGCATACCCCATGACCATGCTCTTCATGCCTTATATGGTGCAATTTTTCAGAACCCAAAACATGTTGCTGCTGCTTGGGATTTTAGTTTCTAACAAGATGCTCCTCAGCTATTTTTCTCTCAGGGCAACTTGATGTCTCTTTTATGTATTCTGAGTCCAATTTTAATGAAGCTTGTAAGAGAACATTTGAGAACATTGTTCCTCTGACAAATTCCCTTCGCCTTGACTGATGGATGCTAAAGTAAATGAGTAGAAAGGTGGACAGAAATATCAAGCACGGTAACTAAGCTGTGTGTACCTTAAAATAAACCTACAATAAAACACCACTACTCGTTTCTGATAGAACACCGTCCTAAGATTGTCACCTTGCTAAAAACCTTTTGTGAACTAAAACCTGTTAATTTTATATCTATAATTTAAGAATATCAAACCTGATTTTTTTCACTTTCCAAAGAATCATACTTTATGCTCTGTGCTAAATTTTGACCTAGACAATTTATACATAGAAAGAAAAACAGCCACACAAAGAACCTGTAACTGGCAGACACGGGGTTTAATATATTTCTATTTCTCTGATTCACAACAAATTGTCTACTTCCAGTATTTGGCATCAGGTCTTTGTTTCTGATTTGGGTAAAGCAAGATCCAGAAAGTGGTGTCCCCTAAACAACACTGCTGAACGAGCCTATTCCCTTGGTTCCTGCAGAGCTCTACACCATGACTGTGACAGACACCCTGGTACCCCCTACAGCATCAGGCTGGCAAGATTTTAATGCCCTGGTTCATGCCTGGAACGCACTACTAGCAGTCATCTGTGTAGTTACCGATTAAACACTAAGACTGTCAGCTTAAGACTTACCTTTTTTCATTGGCTTTTTCCTAAGCCATCTCGGTGATGCAGATCTCAACAAGCTTTACTCTTGCTTAATAACCGAGAGGCACCCTGGGGTCTGAAGACTCCATTATAAATACACTGACTGATCAACTTCCATTAGGGATGTTACCTTCAGACTGACAAGTTTGGTTTTAAGTAGCATCATCCATAAAGTAGTTAATGAAACAGAAGGCAGGAGACTTAAAATGTATCACAACATTCACTAATTTGGATGAATATTTTCCCTTTTAAGTTTGATGGGTGGAAGAAGTGAGGAACCCCTGGTGCTTCACACACATTTTTATGACTATTTACTTGATGTGACAGCACAACCTTCTGAGAGGTTGGTGTTTTCCAGAAATATACAATAAAATGTTAAAATATGCTAAAAGCTCTTCAGCTTATCCCATGAACTCAAAATATCTGCTGTCATTCATACAACTAGGCTTTCTAATCAGTTGCTGTTTAACATTTATATAACAACAGATGACAATAAAAGGTAAGTTTGGTCAAATGCATTTTAAAATCCATCTTCATAATACAAATTTCTACTAGCCCTATAGAAAGACCGGCACACCACTCCATCTCGCTGGCAAAGTATCTCTTCAGCATGATTGATAGAGATGCACGGACAATCAGCAGGTCCTTCAGGTTCAGTGATTTTTTGCTACTTCATTTTCTTGCTGGAATAATAAGGATTATGCATTTAGCTATGGCTCTGAAATTTTCACCTTTAGGTTATCATTGATCACACTAAAACAACAATAAACAGTTGTGTCCTTGGGACACTGCAGAGCTCACATGAGAGTAATTGTGTATGGATTTACTAAAAGAAAGACACCACCCAAAGTTCCTTTACACAGCTGGCCTTTCTTCAAACAAGTCCACTGCATTAACGAGCATTTTTTCAAACAAATTTTCATATCCACATTTCTAATCCATTTTTGGTAGTAGTTCCTTAATGGTTACATATATCCACATAAATTACAGGACTGTAAACCCTCTCTAATTCAATCCCAATGGCACTCTTCTGAAATAACAGCTAATAGCACAAGTTGGCAAATAGTTTGAAATGGTAAGCGGAAGACAGGAAGGGCAAAGCCGCATCCCAACTTTAGGTATGGTAATTCATTCTTTTACCTGAGTGAACATCTGTGATCATTACTTTTAGATTATCATCTCTTACAAGCAAATTCACTCTAATCTCTTAAAGTCACTTTGAAATTTCACATCATTAAGTTTAGGTCTTCCCTTCCAGTTCCAAATGTATACTTGAGAATAACAGAGCACCTATTAAAGAAACACTTGGCAACATAAAATTCGTAGCAGATGGGTAAGGCGCAGAGAGGCACAGAGGTTGAGTTCAGTAGGCCAAAACCAAAAAAAGCATGCTTTGCAGATCCTCTGTTGTAATAAAAGGACAACATACATAAAATAGATACTTCTTAGTCATCTGGAAATGTTTCAAATGACCTCAAAAGATTACCTCTGTTAGCTTGAGAGCTGCCATTTGTGTAATCTCCTTTCACTTGTTGTGTTCTTCAGTCCTTTAATTTAAAAATCCTCTACAAATTTCCTTAGTGCATTATGAGGGGCTCTTATAAAATATTTACAAAGACATAGAATAATACAGACCCAAATATAAGCCTCTTACATCCCATTTATTTGTGACAGTCATTTATCCCCAAGGCTTGTCTGTCAGCTACCCAGGTTTTCCTCCATGTGGTAACAGTCTTAACAAAAGCTAGTATGAATTATTTTTAAAGCAAAATTGAGATGGATAAGAAATATCCTAGATGTGCAGGATTCGAAATTCAGACAACAAAATTTTGAAACTACTGGAAAGAATGTGTGTATTTTTTAACTGAATCTTGCAAATTTAAAAATTTAGAATTTCCACGTAAGATTAACCACCATACCTTCAGAAGTTTACTACTGACACAGTGCATGATCTACCTACTAAACGAATGCATAACAAAACACAAATGTACACACATTCCTCTCTGTACACTATGACTTCTGAGTGGGAAACTAACACATTAAAGCCTAAGCTCTAATTTAAACTATGAACTCAAGATTCAATGACATTATGAAGTAATATTTTTTGTATTACATTCTATTCTCTTCATCATCTTGTTTTACTTTACGATCTTTCTAAACAAAAAAAACAGGATTAAATTCATGTATGATGTTGTTTGTTTCCCAGCTGCTCAAATGGGGTTGTTATTCTTAGAAAATTATTTTAGTGACAAACTTTGCATCTTGGCTTTGTGTGTGGGGTTATGTTTTTTGTTTGCTTTGGGGTTTTGTTGTTTTCAGCCCTCCTCATTGTGTCTAATGAAGTTCTTCCCTTGCTCTGTTGCTAACAGTCTCTCTCCCTTCATTCTATTTGGCAACCATTAAATCATTCTGGTTTTCACTGCCCTTGCGTTTTTCAAAATTTTGACTTTTGCACCAAGCATTTCTTCATCCAAATAATTCTTTGTGCATGCTTTGAAAAACATCACAGCTTTTTAGAGATGGGGATAAACCTTAAGAACCAAATCTAACCTCCCTGATTAAGACATATGTACAATAATCCCACACTCGGGTATCAACGAAATCTTCTAGTAGAACAGTAATCCTTGAAAGTCCATTGCTGCTGTTAACTTCAAATGGAAAGTCCTTAGTGTCCAGTGAGGCCTCAGTTTTCTAATGTGCAAACTGATTAACCAGACATGAGTTACTGCCATAGCTGCATTAACATTTCCTATCTGAAGTAGTTATGGGTAAATATTGAGCATTTATTTACCTGTACTACCCACCACCAAATATTTTACCATCCTAAGGACACAACAGTTTCCAAAAAAATGAAATATTTTCTTTCAGTATGTTAGGGAAAAGCTACCCAAAACATAGTTATCTCTCCCTTTTCTGCTGTTTCTCCAGTAACTTGAAAAATATCAAGATAATTTTGTTGCAGATGGACTTTGAAAACCATGCATTATCTTGTCAGAAAACAAAAAGCCTTTTTATCAATGCTTTTACAGTTTAGATCTTGTTTAACCAGCCTCCCATTTCTGGAGAAATATCTCTAGATACTCCCTCTTCGAGCCCAGGCATTTGTGGTTTACACACCAAGAAAATAAGGTCAAATATCAACCAAAGCAAAATTTGTGAAGTAAATCTTGACTAAGAATTTGCATGATAGAGTAAATTAGTTTGTTCATTCAAAAAAAAGTTAAGCATTAGTCACACCAGAACTAGATTTCAAACTATTTTCACAGCTACATTACTATTTCCCACATACAAGTAAAGTTGAGTTGCACCCATGATGGTTTATGCATATCATAAAAGCAGCTTCTATCAGACCATCAAATATCTCAAGGTAGAAAAAACAACAACAACTTGAACATGAAACCCTGCTTCAGGGTTCAATAAGATCTGAGCACGTGGCCTTCACACTTAAGGACAGCAGACAGAATAAGGATATAGCATTCAAGCGCAGAATTGCTGAAGTTATGATAATGTTAACTGGATATTTACACTTAATTAAGCTTTCACAAGGAGTCTGTATTTCTGCAAACAGCCTATAGAATTCACAATTGCCTGTACCAGCCAGCTAATGGCAGAATATATCAGCTTACCAAAACACTAAGTATAGAAACCATGATGTACTTAGACTTCCACAGCTGACATTATCAGCAGGGGAAAAAAATGGAAAAGAAAATACTTATTTCCTTTAATGCACAGTTAATTGAGTTTTCTGGAAGGATTCAACAAAAACTTACGCTACGTTATGATTCAAGATGCAAACACACATTATTTTAAAAAGCAGTCCTCGAATTTTTAGTATGAAAGTTTCTGAGCCATTTTGCTACACCTCTTTGTGTTGACGGGCTTAGAAGAAGTCTGCTGATGAAGAGCAGCACGGCTTTGGGACTCACAAAGTCTGCAGTGAGTTTTTAGGTATGTACGTTTGGAGTTTTTTAAATACCTTTTTTTTCAAATAAATCTAAATATTTCGTATTGTTTGTGTATCACAGTAACGTAACATTTAATCAAAATACCGTAACTAAGTCTAGAGGATGAAACAGCAAAGCAGACCATCTGACAGACAGACAGACTTAAAAAGCTCCCCTTGAGGGTTTGAAGCTGTCTGCTACAACTACAAGTAAAACAAGTAACTGTATTAAAAAATGAATTTATTACCCCAGTGAGGCAGTATGTTGGTTGCTAACCACCAAGTGCCACAGAGTGCAAGGTCATGTATCAAATAAGATTTTAGAGAATTTCACTTTTCATTAGTCTGCCAAAACTTATAAGAAAACATACAAACACTGCTTACAGTAATGACAGAGGACAGGTGCTGCATCCTCTGGCTGATAAGAACAGCTCTGCTGATTAATATAAGAACAGTCAGCCTGTATAGATCCCCAAATTTTGGCTTCCATGTCATACACTCAGCTTTTCAATCTACTCCTCATTTTTTGTCTTCATCACTCATTTCCCCTTTTCTTCCTTACACTTTAGGCAGCTGGTCCAGAGCGTTGGACTTCAGCAGGCACTGAAATTCTTTCATTCAAATACAGAGGTGGGGGTGGAGCTTTCGTTAGGATTGGTGTAGACCTGAAGCTAAAAACACGGAGCATTATGGACTATGCCAAAGAGCACTGTCTTCATTAATAAATGTACTAAATCACTGCTGCTTCAGAATGCAGGTATCATTTCAGACTGGATTTATTTCTAGTGGGAAACCAGGCTATAACTGAAAGAGATCTATGCCACGTAGCTATTACATGAATATATCACTTCCGTACTGGATGTAGATTTTCAGTCACAAATATGAATAAGGCAGATATCAGTGAAAAAGCTACACTGACAGCTGTATCTTCATTATTTCACCTGATGATGGCAGGGGTTATTATCAGATTATCAGAGCACAGAGGAACCATCTGTGTACTGCAGAGCTTTGGAGACCAACCTGAGAGAGCAAGGACACATCAGCCTTTTTGCTACCGTGCACAGATTGCTGACAACACACTGTATCGTGAGCAGGGCAGTGCCAAGGTAGAAACAGCAATTTGCAAGGGTCTAGAGCTAATACAGCACCACTTATGTCATGGTCTCCAATGAACTGAAAACAATTTTTTAAACTGAAAGATGATGGATTTAAAAGAGGCATGTTTTTTAAAGTTGCATTTAGAAACTGCACGTCTACAAAATACAACAACAGAGAGCTACCAAAACAATAATTAAAATATGAACACAGGATAATTGCCTGGTGTTGGTTTTTGGTTTTTCTCCATTTGGGTTACATATAATATCTAAATTGTAACTGCAGGTAAACAGCAAGACTGTTTATAGAGACCAAGTAATCTACCACAACTGCAGTCAGCTCACAGTTTTGTTCTGTAGCACCCTAACATCAAGTAAGAAGCACAATTTTCATCATGTGAGGAATTTTTCTTCCCCTTTTTCAAACTTTAGGATTACCCTGAAAAGATTTACGCTACAGATTTCCAAACCAGAAAGAAAATTAAGAGTTTCTAAAGCTAATGTTTAGCTCTGGATTATTAACACTTCATTCTGATTTTGGAAGGCCTGAGATGATGACGGTGTCAAGTTATTTTGACCACAGTGTGTCCTGCTAAAAACGGTCTTATGAATACTCAGGTCAAACGATGAGTGGTATACATGTATCTGCCTGGCCTGCTTCGAATTTTGTGCACAAATACCAATCTAGTATCAGGCAGCCAAGGAACTGAGCTACTTACCCTGCCTTTAGACCATTTCTGCAGTCTGTGCCAATTTCCCTTGAGCTACCCAGCTTGGATACTTTCACATTTTACCATTACCACTGCCTGCACAGGTATGGTACAAATCTAACCTGAGATAAGGGTTTCTTACTCCTAAGATCTAAGGTGCAGTGGTTTCCTTCTGTTTTGAGGGTTAATTTTATTTTGGTTTTGTTTGGGATTTGTGTTTGATTGTGTTGGGATGGCTTGGGATTTTTTAGCTTGTATCAGAGTTTTTTTGTTTGGTTTTTTTGGTTGGGTTTTGGTTGGGTTTTTTTTCCGCATGAGAGGTACATATGTACATGAATCAGTAAAACATCACAGAAGGTGCAAAGAAAGCAAGGTAAAAATACCCATTATGCAAGTAACTTCCCCCTGAATAAGATGCATGAGGGACCTCTACAATGCCAGCTGAAAGGGATTTAGAACTAGGATAAAGATACACAGTTTGATACTTTTTGTTCTGGAAGAAATTATACTTGGGATTTTCTTTGTAAATAAACAGGACTGCATAATGGTACCAGGTATTTTTTTAATCCGTACTCTTAACTAGAATTATCAACAAAAAGTCAAGTTCTTTGTTAGTAACTCAGGTCAGAAGAAGTAAAACCATGTAATGGTTTAAACAAAAAGCAAAAGCGAGAAAAAAAAATCACTGTACAAAATTGCTAATGATGACTTTCCACAGATTTCAAATTACAAGAACTCAAAAATACTATATATAAAGTAATCCAAAGAAGCAAGAACTAAAGTTAAAAAAATTGGCATTGCTTCTATTTTAAAACTCAAGAGAGCTACTTTGTGACAGTGTTTTGCCACTTCTAATAATGTCTCTTAAGGGGAAAAGTCTCCAAGTAAGAGATAGAACTACAATAAATGTATATTTTAAAAATAAACTGTAATGTCACAATCCCTACTAAATAAACACTGCTGCTCATGCAAGCTTCACTGTATTCTGCAGCAGTACGAGCTGCCCAGGACACTTTTAAAACATGCAGACTAAAAACATGCAAAAAATTTATCCATAACCCCCAAAGTCCTGTTTTCTGAGAGAGAAAGAATTTACAGAGACTCAATACAATTCTACCCTCTCTTTTCCCTTGTTTCCTCATTGCCTTTATTAACTCAATATGCCCCTGCACTCACTTTAAAGACTTCATTGCTATGGTAATTTATTTCCATATTTTATTGTCAAGGAGAAAACCAAGATTTTGGTGATTAAATGCTACAGAAGCTCTGACTTTTGCACAACCCAATGAAATCTACAGCCTTAGAAGTAATCTGTGTATGTGTCTGAAGGTCTTATCATTCTGATCATAAAAAGGTACATCTGTTCTACCTGGTATTAAAGAGCACAAATTCCCTTTCCCTTCCCCCAAAAGCTTCTGGATAATTTTAACATAACTTCCTCGTGTGCATTTTCAGTTAGTTTCCTAGAAACTTATGAACAAAAAATATTTTGTTACTCCCTCCTACCTGCAGCATCAAGGGATTCTTCTCTTTTCTAAGAGACACTCAAGGTTAGTGAGGCTAGAAATTTACCTCCTAACAACTGACTCATAAAATCAGCTACAGGATTGCAAGCCTGAGTTCCTTTCCTCTCCATACCTCATCTACATTGCAGCTGGAAAAAGAAATACAGGCATATGTACAAAATATCGTACAGCTCCTCCAGTAAATATGCCAGAAAATATTTGCTGCCTTCTATCACAACTGGCTGTTTCCACTGTAAATCTCATACACTTGTATTTTCCCCCTTTTTAATATCGTAACTGTCTACAAAGTTTAATGTTTCGGATCAGTCAGCTTGGAAAAAGCGTGCACGTAATCATTAAATCATTACAACTTATATAAAAATGAGCATAAGGCAGGAAATCCAAAATTCAACCTGATACCAAGAGAAAAGCCTCTCTCATGGCTCAAGGCTCGCCTATATTCCTGTTCCTTCAAAACACATCCTCTCAGGTCTGGAATCAGAGCTCATGCTCACGTACCAGGAATGGCTCTCTCTCCTGGGTAGGACTCCGGGAAGACGAGTGTCTTTGAGGATACAGCTCTATTGAATAGACTCGGGCAATGCTTTCCGAGCACTACAGTTCTGAAACTTGGGTGACTACAAAAAACCAGGAGCCTGATCTTCACACACTCTCAGCAGTGTTATCTTTCCCAAAGGTGCTGTAATGCACTGCTGGGGTCAGAATTCGGAGCATCCAGAAGCTGCACCTGCTCCCCTGTCTCTTTGATTCTGACCGGGGACACACTTACAGGTTTTTCTCTACTGACACTTAGTGTGTGCCCTGACTGCTGGGAGCAGCCAGTCTAGCTTGCTTTTTAGCTCTGATCGACCAAGCGCAATGGCTTCATTCAGTAAAGCTCACCAGGAGCTCTAAGCATTCAGCGCTTCAACAAATCAGGACACTCTGGTGCCTAAACATGACATTAGGAGGCTAATGTAAAGTACTCATGATGGAACATTTGGATGCAAGGCGCATCTGCAGTCTTTCTGTCTGCCATTTAACAAACACAAGGGATACATACTTGATGAATACAACCATGAATGTATGCATTTTAACCAAGACGTCAAAATACATTTAAGCATAACTCCTGAAGCAAATCTACACGAAAAGAATTACACCAGAACACATTTAACTCATTACGACACCACTTAGCTTTAGCACTGTATGTTGTTTTTCCCAGTTTGTGGCCTATTAATACCCAGACAACTGACTCATGGGAGAAGCAGAGCTAGAGGGAAAAGAGACATGGTTTTCCATCTCATGAACAAATGAAAACTGAAGATGGGCCAAAGGTGCATATATTTCTTATCTCTCAAAGTTCACAGGTACCTAAACCCCTTAACCCAGCATAGAATACTTAATACATCAACCACCCCTACCAGAAAGCAGGAAATTGAACTGTTTTTTAATACTGATATTTGAAACAGGAAAATTGCCTGGTGTGAGAAAAACAGTTTTACAAAGCTTCTTCCATTAGGGAGCTAAAGTAATCACTAAGATGAAGAAAAAAACACCACCTGCAAATATTCCTAATGTTCTGAAACACAGTTGTTACACACTATGGTGAGTTTGCTGCTTTCACTTGATTCATTAAATATTTTGAAAACAAACTGGGAAGTAGCAAGCCCACCAATACCTTGCAATTAAACAGCACCATGAAAACGTCACGCTGTTCTTGATATTAGTAATTGGCACGTAACCTCAGAGTGAAAAATGAGTGCTAATACCAACTGTGCAAAGCCCCTGGAAGCTTTCTCACCCTCTGCCTCAAAAGAGTTCCCTTTCAAGCCAGGGGGAAGAATGGAAGAACACAGCTTACTTTGCATGCTATCATGCAATATTAATCATAGGCAAGACTGAAGACAGTGACAACCCTTCTCTAGCAAAGTAACCTCTCTGTTAAACTGTGTATTCACAATCTCTGCAAATATGAAAAGGCTTCTCTTTTATTCATTTACTTACTCATTTATTAAAGAAGCCTTTACCTTTTCCATCTTTCCAGAGATAAATTCTAAACTATAATCTCCAAAATACTATTGTAGACTTCAAGTGGGTAGGCAAAAGTAGTGCAGATTTTGGTAGCAATTCCAAGACAGACATTACAGATTTAATATTAAACCATAATCCATTTTAAGCCAGTGATTTCAGTCAGATATCTTACGATTCCTCATTTAAAAAAATACAACATTTGCTAAATTTGCCTTAGGATGCTGTATTTCTGCCAAGTGATCTGTTTCAGTGGTTTAAATCAACCCATGAAAATATTTTCAGGAAACAACAGCTATTTATACATATTGATGTCCAACTCAGTACCACTCCACTGACATCACAGGGACCTGCAGGAGATCAGTATCTTTGAGAGGAGATAGCGGAGAGGCTATCTTGCTTTTCTTATTTCAGGATCAAAAGGAAAAGCAGCAAGGAGCTGTGGGAACTACAGGAAACAGCAGTAATAGCTACTTGAAATTGTCAAGAAAGAAGTAAATTGCAAAAAGCTTCTTTTATCTAGGAAATATCTGCTGGAGCGAGGGGGAGAGATGGTCAAGACTGTACAGGCCTCACGCTGCCGCCATCCAGCAGAGAGAAGTGAAAAGCACCGGGCTGGCTCATCTGCAAATATGAGCAATGTATGCACAGACACATTCGTCTCCGAATCTCCACGATTTTGTACAGGCTTCAAGCCACCAAAAAAATTAAGCCCCAGCTGACCACCGCAGAATGAGATATCACAGCTAAGGAGCAACGATTGTATGCTTTCGCATTTCTGTAACAAACTGGGCCCCAGCTGGAAATGGAGCTATTGCACAGCTCTTGCAATGCAAAAGATCAGGCAGCACACAAACGCAACATTTAACAGCTTAGTGCACTTGAATATGCTGCTCTTGTTAGACAAAATGAACCTGCGAGAGGTCAGGTCATGTTTTGAAGCTGTAAGTTATATTTACTATTTTTAACTGAGACAAAAGTAGCCTCAAGGAAAAGTATGTTTACTTAATATCTGATTCCAAGGATGAAGTCTGTCCTGCGAGGGAGATCTGCTGCCCTACTAGTCTAAACACCGCATTTCATAGACATGGGACTAAAGCTGGACCATACCCATGCAAGTGTTTGAGAGAAATAACTTACAAAACAATAGCTTACCCATCAGATCTGCCAAAATCCAAGCCCATGGGTAAGTTCAATCATAATAAAATTCCTCTGATTGTAGCAAATAAGCAGAAAATAAACGATCAAGCTAGATTTTAAAGAGCGATAAAACATTGCTACAAAATGGCATGACTTGCAGCTGGAGAAGACGTGAAAACCAGCAAGACCGACTACTGCATTGCTAAGGCTTTAGGGTTCCTCAAAAGAGAGGGATAAAACTGCAAATGTAAATCAAGAGGAGCATTTTACTTTGAAATTGCTTTCCAGAACGTATTTCTAAAAGTTGCAACTTCAAAGAGTAAAGAATGCAAAACATGGCTTATTTCAAGTTTAGAGTGTTCTCAAAAATCAGTAGCTTTATCTAATATGCAGCCAGTCTTATTTTGAGCAGGAATCATACACATCACTCATAACTAAGGCTGTTCCAAGACCATAAAAGAAAGCAGTGTTTTATAAAACTTGGGTTGGTGGTTGACCATGTCGTCCATGGAGGCCCCAGGTTTACATCATTACCTTAAATAAAATAAAGGCCTCCAATAACATTGTTTTTTACAAAACCAATACTGTTATAATAGCACAGAAGGTTGGATAATGCAGCCTGCAATCCAATTTGTGGTTCATATTAAGCAATAGATACCAATAACTAATTCCACATGTGAGACAGACCTCCCGGTGGGAGATTTTAATCAAATAAGTGATGGGAAAAGAGAAGTTTCCTTATTTTAGTATAACAAACCCCCTATACTAACAATATGTTGATCTGGTAAAACGTTACCGTACTCTTGCAGTGGAACATTAGTAGAACATACATCTGGTTTAGTTATTTCTGTAAGGCAGTTTGTACACATACACCACAGAGCAATAAATATTTTATCATTACTCTTATATTAAAAATGAGCTTTAAATGTATTCGCCCCATCTTTTTAACTGCTAATGTTGTCCAGCTCCATTCCCACTTAAAAAAATTAAAAAAGGGGGAGCAGCAGAGTAGGGTTTCTATTAGCTTTGTACTAATTGGACAGAAGAGTGTACTGCAATGTTGATTAATGGTTCTCCTCTCAAGCTGGAGGTTGCAAGTACAAAAGAATTAGGCTCTGAATTTGCATAGTTTCTATAATTATGAACTTGATCACAGGGGTATTCATGTTCCCTCCTCCCATCCCTATGCTTTTGGTGATTTAACTTGCTCAAGTCTGGATGCTGACAGGTACAGTCATCCGATACCTCTGACCCGACAGCTCAAACAATCTGCATACCTGCTACGCAGCTTACACTGGAAATGACTCAAGGGCTAGAATGCTGAAAATTCAAACAAAAGCCTAATTTTCTTTCATAAGGAATTTCTTTGCCCTCGTAGAGCACCACTTCTGGCTTTTTTTAATTGCTCTCATTTCAGACAACTCATTTACAACTGCAATAAATACACTTCCATCAAAATCTGCTGACTTTAAGACAGTGAAAACATTCTTGTCAGTGCGTGCTTCGAAAGCCAGTCAGACAGAATAAAACAGAGCTAACCAAATGAAACAGGGTCCAGAGCAACAACTTTGCCAGCCAGAGTGAGAGCATCACAGGCAGACGGGAATACAAGACTTGGCAAAAGGAAAAAAATCAGCAGCCAAGTTCTACTGAATAACCAGTACCCAGATGACAGGGAAATAAGCTGGACAGTTTAATAAGTAGCTACGATATACATTTTTAAAGTGCATTAAGAATAGTTTCTAAATAAGGGGTAATATTCATCTGCTCTGCTGGTGGTCCTGCTCTGCAGCTGCCTTGTTCAGAAGCCAAACCAGTCTACTCAAATTGCACTGGGATTTTGTCATGTAGTTGATGTGACAAATCAGGACCAACATGATAATAGGTGTGAGCCCAGTATATGGCTACTGGTCTTGTGTAGCAGCCACCATTCTGTATTTATTGGACGCTTGGCCCAAAGATAATAACAAAAATGGAAAAAAACCAAGCTTGTCACCCCAGTGCTATCTCTTACCATCTGCTAGAGCATTTTTAAAGCTGCTCTTACCAGTTCATCCTTCACTGACCATTCTGAAGAAGGTCAGTGGTTTCACTATTCTTTAAACATAATTAATCACATCTCAGTTTCCCCAGTGGTATATTCTGAAAAAAGCTTAAAGAAGCCAAAAGCCATAATTTGGCAGCAAGCCAGCCCAGGTCCTAAACCACTCACCCCCCCAAATCCCTTGCTCCCCATTCTTTGTTTCAGCCTCCGCACCTCAGCTTTTCTCCCAGTATTTGTAAGTACAGCTGTTTGTAGGGCCGTGATGAGGACAGGATAGAACTGAATTGATTCAGGTTTAAACTAACTCCTAAAGATATATCTGGGATATTTATGGGGTGAGGGGTTTAAGGGTTATATTTTACCTGGATTTCCTCTCAATTCCAGTTTGCAGGTGTGTCAGCTCAGCTGGACAGAGTTTAGTTTAAGGTTAGCTGGATTGAAAGGGGCAGTTCATTTCTACCACTGCATTACAAAGCGTTCAGTTTCATATCATTACTGCTTGCTTATTTAGTACAGATTTGAGCTAACCATCTCTTAAAATTATTTTCCTTTCTTCCTTGGCTCCATTCTACACTTTTCCCCTCCAATGCACTACAAAAGACCATAACTTTTTCCCAGACTGCCCTTTTTGATGCCTTCCCACCCCCCCCCTTTCTCCTGCAGTTGCCCTCCCCCAGTATTCACAATGGGAAAACACAAAGTAGAAATTCCAGAACAGGTAAATGGACACAATTCTTTCTAATTGCTCAGGCATTCTAATAAAGAGTTCTCTGTGGAGATGGGGTTTTGTCTGGGGGGAGGTTTTTTGTTTTGGTGTAAACCATACTCCAGTTTCTGAAATGCTCAAGCCAGTTGGATAACACAGGATGACTCATCTGTAGATGGCTACTTTGGTCTCATGCAGTTTGCAATGCAGGAATGTCTTTTCAAGCAAGAAGTGTAGGCAACAACATTGAAGAAAAAAAACCTAAAACCCTTAATCCAAAAGTTGATTTTGTTTGCTTAAGGAGATGTTACAGTTTGTTCGAGGAAGAAAAAATTTGTCAGTTCTTACTAGGGACACATTTTATACAAGGCCAAAGTAGCTGCAAGAAAAAAGCTGTTGTTCTCAAAGAGATCCAGAATTGAAAGCTTTCTTTCATTTTATCTGTGCTTTAATTCCACATAATGCAAAAAATAATTGCGTGGCGACACACTTTGGGGGTTTTATTTTGATTACTTTAAATACAAAACTTAAAAAACAAAAACACTTGTCTCTATCATTGTATGTATAAACACACAGAAACAATCTGAACCCAAAGTTTTTAGTAAGAAAACTTATCTCCGCTCTTATTTCAGAAGAAGCAGGTTATCACTGTAAAATGTAAATCTTACAGTGTAATCATCTTAAATTATTTGAAAATAAATCTAAAAAGTAATCTCAAATCAACAGGAGAGCGTCTAACTTCCCTCCACGGTCAGGACTTGCCAAGTATTGGTCAGACATGCTACAACCCAAATCCAAATTTCTCAACTCCTTGTGCATTGGTCATTCTCAAACTATCCACTGGTATCAACTAAACAGAATCGTACAAACACAACTTCCAGTCTTCAGCTGGAGACAGTCTCACTAAACTGAGCACTCTCTAAACAGTATTTCATGTGAAATGGTAAAACTCGAAAACCAAAGGAAACAAACACAGTGAGAAAGTGCTTCAGAAAATACTGACTGAAAAGAAGGTAATGCACTAGAATAATTTTCAGTATCTTTTTTATCTAAATAGTAATGTTTTTATTGCCTTAAAATACTTTATCATACAGTGTGAAGCTTTCCAGAAGATGGAACCATTTGCTTTAATTTGCTTTTAAAGTGCTACTTTACTTCTTCTTTGAGACACCTGTTTTTATTTATTTTGAATTTACAGTCATTATCCTTACAAAAGGCTTGTATTTCACTCCTTTACTTCCCATGGAGTGCTTGGCAACAGGAAACTGCAATGCTAAAGGTAGAGGCCATGCAAAGTTGGAGTACAAAAGAGTATACAGACAAGTACTCGAAACACTTCTCATAACAGGTCAGGTCAACGATGACATTCCTGGCATCCCAAGCCCTGCAAGATGCTGTGTTCTTACAAAAATTTATCTAATTTGTGAATGGATTTCGTAAAACTCAAACAAAAAAAGGAGCCTTTCTGAAGTTATTTTACAGCTGAAGCTCCCAGCTGAGCTCCTCATCACAGAAAACGAATAAACAGAGGCTCCCTACTACTGAGGTAAAACTTGGTCAGCAGTGCTCAGCCAGAACAGATGTACAAGGAAATGCAGGCTAGTAATTTAGTGAATTAGGAAATGCATTTCTGGCAGATTAAGCAAAATATTCATATTTTTAGTCACTGTGGTTTCTCCTCATTAAATTCCCTGCAGCTAAAATCTAATCTCCATAGAGGTTCATAATCTACAAAGCACAGAATTATTATATTTATCATTACAGATAGAAAAAAAAAATTGAGACATTGACACTAGTTCACTGCCCAAGACAAGTCTGACGCTGGGTGAAGAAAAACCACACAAGCCAAGCGTCCAAATGTAGAGCACCACACCTAGGAAGAGAGGCCTTGTGTTCAAATAGTAAGGATGTGGAAGCTTGGATTTTACCAGTGTCACTTAGGTCTCTTCTGGACCAATTTTTCCCTGGCCCTGAAGCAGAAAAGGGAGGAAAAAGGGAAGAAAAAGCTTTTCTCCATGAAAAGTTCATCAGAAATGTCTGCTAAGGTTTTTGTTTTGAGTAATTAGTGTTCTGTAATAAAAAACTTCCTAGCTCTATGACTGTATCTTGGTCATTGCAGGCTGCAATGAGGAAAGACTGTGAGGAACACTAGTTTAGATCTGGTGTGAAGTCACACACAAAATGTTCAGAATTTTGTAAGTGCCGTATGAATGTTTTTACCACTATTTGATTCTGTACAATAGGCAAACACTTGAGTCATGAACCAAACTCCTTGTAACACTCTACAAAATCTTATCCTGTATCTTTGAGAATAAAGCTTGCTGTTACAAATGCACATTTTGAACAGAACTTAGTTTACTCCTTGTTTCCACTCAGCAGCAGCTGCACAGTGCAACATACAGTATTTGGCTACTGACAGAGTTCTTATGTACTCCAATAGACATGAGTGAAAAATAAATAAATAAATATTCTTTTCAGTTTTGTCAGAAAAGAGCATGATAACTAAGTCAACATGTCACAGCAGTTTAAGAGGGAACTATAAGAGACTACTTGTTTTTTGACCCTACTTTCCTGTATACTATATATATTCTATACAAGCAGAAATCATAACTTCTTTCTAATAAATCTACAATTCCTTTGCAATTCACTTGAGTGAGAAATCAAAATTTAAAAATTGTTATGTTTGAGAGAGACTGCAAAGACAAATTTTGGTTTATCTCTTTTCTTGATTACGTCTCATTGAAAAATGTGACAATACATGTCCCTGTGAAACATTTTTCCTTTTTTAAGTATTTTTCTGAAAGAAAGCCATTTCACTGAAATTAAATTATATATACCCAGCTTACTCATTTGTACAGCAACTGATGTAAATGAGTCTTGATTTTGGCTAGTGTTTCTGGGTACCGCTAAGATACATGCGGCTTTGGGAAAGGGAAGTTAGGAGGTTTTGGTGGGCTTGATTTTTTGGTGGTTTTTTTTGCTTGTTTTACTTGTTAGTTCTTGAGCAAGAAGTTAAAAAATGAGAAATATTTATTTTGTTAAGGCAATAATGCATTTGAGTCATAGCTCCTACTAAGGGGAGAAAAAAATACACGCCAAAGCACCCAGGTCCTGTGCATCTCTTAAACTAGAACAATAATAGCTCCATCATTGCCTCAGGGAGTCTGTAGATGATATCAACTGCTGCACTTGCACGCCTGAACAAACTAAGCTGAGTTTGCAAGATACAAGAGGATAAGAGCATGAATGAATTCTTTGCAAAAGGCAGGCACATATCCAGTGCTTGACAGCAAACAGAAGGAGGAGGGACCTGCTGGAAGCAAGGAAAGTAACTGGAAAAAAAAATCCATGCCCCTCATCAAGTAATAGCAATGGATAATAACACATTGTTTAAAAAAAATGTAAAACGCCCATAGTAAACTCCTTTAAATGTTTTTTCAGCATTAGACATCTGTCCTTATTGTGGGGAGTTGACTAATCTACTACAAATTGTGTACTTGAAAACACATTTAGCACCTGTTTAACAGTGAAATAGCTTACGGGAATGAAGACTCACCTTGTATAAAGCAGGAATGATCTGAT